>NC_045738.1:26827311-26833533 GCF_008692095.1 Etheostoma spectabile | reverse complement strand
TCTCCTGCATCAGTGTAACGTCCTCCTGTCTCCTGCATCAGTGTAACGTCCTCCTGTCTCCTGCATCAGTGTGACGTCCTCCTGTCTCCTGCATCAGTGTAACGTCTTCCTGTCTCCTGCATCAGTGTAATGTCCTCCATTGTTGCTCCAGGTTCGAGTGTGGAGGCCGCCTGCTGCTTTTATCAGCACATTACTAATGGCAGTGAATGCACCAGCTGTGCTGTAGCTAACGGTGTAAACGGCCACGGTGTAGCAGGCAACAGAGCGTGGACACACATGAGCTGTAATCAGAATCACGTGTTGGGCTTATTAGGTGAAGACTGCTCATTTTTACACATCGTGTGGATTGATTATTTATCCTGCATCTTGTCATTACTTGTTTTTGAAAACCAATAAAACAATATGTTAAAAAACATAAATGTTTGACATGTCCATGTCTCAGTGGAACAGCATGTTTGTGTTCTGTGGAAACTCCCATCTCTAACTCTGAGGAAAGGTCCAGCTGATAACATCTCATGACCTGGCTCAAAAGTATGACCAGAGGTGGAGAACACACATTTGCTCAATTCAATTAAATAAAATCAACAAAGTTAAACGTGCTATCAGTTTATCAGTAATGTGTGTAGTAGATGTATGTATGAAGGTGTCGTGATGTAAGAAACCAACAGTAAGTCAACCAAAGTCCAATCAAACCAAGCAACCTTGAGGAGGGAGGGAGGGAGGGAGGGAGAAAGGGGGGAGAAAGGGGGGGAGAGAGAGAGACTGTGACTGGCCAGGCACTCGTATCTATGGACATGTGGGTGATAAACTGATCCAGGTGTCTATCATCAGTCCTTATCAGCCAATCCCCAGATCCCAGCAGCCAAAGGGTCTTGAAATAGGTTTTACAGACTAGCTTAGAGACTTTTTAAACTCAAAGTTGAAGCCTGTGTCTTTTGTCCACAGGCAGTCGTGGCCCACCAGAGTGGACATGCACCAGGACATCGAGGACAGCCTGGCAGCGTCCTCCATGTCCCATGCTGGAGGCCCCCAGTCCCCGGCCCGCAGCGCAGAGAACCTGCTAAACGGACACCGCTCCAAAGGCTTAATGGAGCTGGGCCGCCGTGAGGACACCACACTGAGGGACTCGGCACAGGTACCCTCAGCTTCATCATCTTCATCTGTGGGTGGGGGTATGCAGTTGAATGCACTGGATACTCAACCTCCTGTTTTCATTGATTCTAATGCACCCGGCTGCTCTCTTTTATTCCCGTCTCATCCCAGGGAGCCACATCTGCTGTGTCGGGCCCTGCTTCTGCTGGCTCTGGGACCGCCAGGGCCCCCACAGCGTCCACCTCAACAGCAGCCAAGCAGCGCAGCTGCCTGTTCAGGTCAGTGTTACAGAGCATCCATCCATCCCTGAGTGAAGAGGAGTTAGAGCCTCTCTCTCTCGCTCTCTCTCGCTCTCTCTCTCTGTGTATATATGTGTGTGTGTGTTTTTTTTATATATATTTATAATATATAATATATATATATATATTATTGTGTGGTGTGTGTGTGTGTGTGGTGTGTGTATTTTATGTGTATACAGTCCCTGACAAAAGTCTTGTCGCTTGTGTACAAATTGCTGAATGCCCGCTGAAATATTTTCTAATCAAGATTTATTTACAAGAAATGGCTCATTTTAATCCCACAACTTTGTAATAATGTTTCAGAGCAAAAAGAAACTGTCAAAAAGTATCTAATATTCACAGCTTGGTAAAGCCCATTGAGTCAATTTTTGCAAAGACATAAGTGTTGTCGCCTTGTCATATGAGCTTCACCTGGGACTAATATGGACCAATCAGGTCTCAGGTGTGTATAAAACAACCCCAGTACCTAGACCTTCACATCAACTGCAACTAGACCTCTGCAAACAGGCCTATTCCCTGAGACTAAAGTTTGATTATCAAGAGGCTGAAGACCAGATCCACTGCTGATGGCAGACACCTTCAATGTGTCTCAGCGTCAAGGACAGAGGATAAAAACAATTTGAAGACACTGGAGACGTTTTTGACAACCCAGGTCAGGCAGACCCCGCAAGACACTGCTCGAGAGGACCGTTTGTTGGCTCAAATCCAAGGCCAGCCCATTTTCCACTGCAGCAGAGCTCCACAAGACCTGGCCCCTGAAGTCCCTGTGTCAACCAGAACGGTTTTGTCGGATTCTGTCTCGAAATGGCCTCCATGGTCGAATCAGTGCCCAGAGCCGCACTAAACAAAAAGACAATCAAAAACTGGTGTCATGTGCCAAGGCCCACAGCTGCTAAAGATGGACGCTGGAGAAGTGGAAGAAAGTGGATTTTCAGATGAATCTTCTGTTGAATTACACCACAGAGACCTACTGGAGCCCGCATGAATCCAAGATTCACCCAGAAAACATTGAAGATGTGTGCGAAATTCCTGGTCTGGGGTTACATCCAGTATGGGGGTGTGCGAGAGATCGCAGGGTGGAAGGCAACATCAATATGCTCAAATACCAAGACATCTTACTACCTCTTAATTCCCAACCACAAAACAGGCCAAATTCTCCAGCAGGATGGTGCTCCATCGCATACTTCCTCTCCACTTCAAAGTTCCTCAAGCGAAGAAATCCAGATGTCCAGGATTGGCCGGCCAGTCACCAGACTGACATCAGGAGCATATGTGGTGAGATGAAAGAGGAAGCATGGAAGACCAAACCAAAGAATATTGATGAACTCTGGACTTTCCTAGCATTCTGATAACTTCATCATACCATGTATAAATCCTCACCAAACCGCATGGATGCGTCCTTCATCATGAAGCATACAAGATAATTAATCACTCACAGCACGCTATTTATTTGCTGACATATTTTGTTTGCTAGAATTTGTTCAATCCTGTATAGGGACAAAACTTTGTCTTTGCCAAAATTGACCTTCTGTCTTGTTTAAATAATAAATCTTTTTTTAGTGAAACTAATTATTTCAGTGCATTGAACATCATTTGGAGGGTTTTAGCTTTTCATATAGCTATTTCTACACACCAATTGATTAATTAAAAGTCAGGTTAATAGCAGGTTTTTCTACAAAAAGATACCGACAAGACTTTATATTATATATATAATAATGTTGTGTGTGTGTGGCATATATATTTGTGTGTGTGTATATATGTATGTGTGTTGTATGTGGTGTATATATACTATCACTCACCGGCCACTTTATTAGGTACCCCATGCTAGTAACGGGTTGGACCCCTTTTGCCTTCAGAACTGCCTCAGTTCTTGGTGGCATAGATTCACAAGGTGCGGAAGCATTCCTCAGAGTTTGGTCCATATTGACATGATGGCATCACCAGTTGCCGCAGATTTGTCGGCTGCACATCCATGATGCGAATCTCCCGTTCCCACACTCCCAAAATGCCTATTGGATTGAGATCTGGTGACTGTGAGGCCATTTGATCCAGCAACATTGTCATGCTTCAGGACCAGTCTTGATGATCACTGTTATGACATGGCGCATTATCTTCTGAAGTAGCCATCAGAGGGGGTACATTATGGTCATAAAGGGATGGACATGGTCACAACAATACTCAGGTAGGCGTGGCGTTGCAACGATGCTCAATTGTTACCAAGGGGCCCAAAGAGTGCCAAGAAATACCCCACACCATGACACACACCACCAGCCTGAACCGTTGATACGGCAGGATGGATCCATGCTTTCATGTTTGGAGACGCCAATTCTGACCCTACCCATCCGACTGTCGCGCAGAATCGAGATCATCAGACCAGGCCAACGTTTTTCCAATTTCTATTGTCCAATTTCGATGAGCTTGTGCAAATTGTAGTCTCAGTTTCCTGTTCTAGCGAAAGGAGTGGCACCCGATGTGGTCTTCTGCTGCTGAGCCCATCTGCCTCAAAGTTCGACGTACTGTGCGTTCAGAGAGCTCTTCTGCCCCTTGTTGTAACGGGTGGTTTTGAGTCACTGTTGCCCTTCACGTCTCGAACCAGTCGGCCATCTCTCTCTGACCTCTGGCATCAACGAGGCATTTCCGCCCACAGAAACTGCCGCTCACTGGATGTTTTTTCTTTTCGGACCATTCTCTGTAAACCCTAGAGATGGTTGTGCGTGGAAATACCCAGTAGATTAGCAGTTTCTGAAATACTCAGACCAGCCCTTCTGGCACCACAATCATGCCACGTTCCAGTCACTCAAATCCCCTTTCTTCCCATCCTTGAGCTCGGTTTGCAACTGCACGGAGATTCCTTGACCATGTCTACATGCCTAAAGTGCACTGTTGCCGCCATGTGATGGCTGCCTTAGAATTAGTGTTAACGAGCATTGGACAGGTTACCTATTAAAGTGGCCGGTGTGTATATGTGTATGTGTATATACTATTATATGTGTTGTGTGTGGTGTGTTGTGTGGTGTGTGTAATATATAATATATATCTAATATATTTATGTGTGTGTGGGCGGAGATGTGTATATAATAATAATAATGTAGGTGTATAGACATATATAAATTTGTGTGTGTATGTATATATATGATATATATATATTTAGTATACTGTTATATGGTATTTTACTCATTATAGAAGATGAATAGATAATAAATCATTATTATTGATGTATCATATTTATGTATAATATATATTTAACAGACATAATAAATCGGGGTATAAGATATAATCTAATATCTATATGATAAATATGAATATGGGTGGAAAATAAATATTAACATATTGATATATTAACAATATTATAAAATAGACAGAATTATAAAATAATGCCTATGTCTAGATAAAGATGATCTATATACTCGTGTCCATATATTCTAGATATTAGATAAATTATAACGCGCCGTAATCATATCGTCGAAGTTTCTACGTATTATAAGGCTACTATCTCTAGCTGAATCAAAAACTTAATAAATATATTATCAAGAATAAAAGATAAATCAAGTATTAAAGAGAATTGAATAATAAGATAAAGTATATAGATATAGGAAACATTCAAATTGAAACATAATAAGTCATACGGTAGGTATAATATGGTGTAAATTGTGGTCATAACTATGTGGATCAATATGTCGTGTATCTACAGAATCGAAAAATACGATTGTAAGGACTCTGTGCTACGTGTAATCTTAATATAAGAATCCATAGAAAAGAATAAGTGTGAATACAAGTAAGAATATTTACGTTGTACATAAAACGCCCATTTGTCAGGTAGTATAATTATTATTTTATAAGATCGTAGATGCACAAAACAAGGAGTGTTATTGCACACGATGTTTGTCATACCGCTCTGGCGTGTCAGACACTTAAGGAGGAGTTATAAATTTTGATGGCAACAGGCAGAAGGTCGGCTTCCTGTTGCGCTCTGTGTGCATTTTGGGAGAATGAGTCTGTCACTGAAAGTGCTGCCTGTGATTTAGCAGCAAGCCATGGAGTGGGTGCAGACATTGTCCAAGATGGCATTTGTTTGACGCGTCCTCCTCTCTGACACCCCCGACAGAGAGTCCAGATCCACCCCCATGACGTCACTGCCTTGCAAATCAGTTGTTGAGTCTGTTGGCGTCCGCTACCCTCACCTGCTGCCCCACCAGCTGCAACAGCAAAGGTAGAGAGCACTGGCCACCAAGACTCCTAAAACATCTTCACGATCTTCCTGCAGATGTTGAAGGACCCTCATCCATCCTCAGAAATAAGATTGGCTTTGGCCCTATTCCTGTAGAGGGCTTGAGTGTTCTGGCCCAGATCCAGTTTAATTGTCTAAGTGCACTCCACGTTATTTGTAGTCCTCGCACGGTCCCACTGACCCCCTGGATGAAACAGGGCTCACTGCTGCCGTTGGCTCTCCTTAGATCCACCACCAGCTCCTTGTCTTTGTCCACGTTGAGCTTAGATGGTTCTGTCTCACGGTCCAGTGACAAAGTCCCCCCCCACACGCTCTGTACTCAGCCGTCCCCCTCTCTGATACATCCACCACAGCAAGTCATCAGAAACTTATGCTGGCAGGACTCTGTGTGGTAGTTGAAGTCTGTGGTGTAGATGGTGAAGAGGAGGGAGAGAGGCAGTCCCCTGCGGGGCCCCAGTGGTTGCTGACCACTCGGTCTGATACCGTGTATGCAGGCGCACATACTGTGGTCTGCCAGTCAGGTAGTCAACAGTCCAGGACACGAGGGGGGGATCCACCTGCATCACCTTCAGCTTCTCACCCAGCAGGGCCAGCCGGATGGTG
>NC_045738.1:26827207-26827301 GCF_008692095.1 Etheostoma spectabile | reverse complement strand
TGGAGAAGTCAAAAAACATGACCCTCACCGTGCTCACCGGCCTGTCCAGGTGGGCGTAGATGCGGTTGAGCAGGAAGATGATGGCGTCCTCAAC
>NC_045738.1:26823246-26826962 GCF_008692095.1 Etheostoma spectabile | reverse complement strand
TTCATTGGCCCTGTCCAAGCTGCCATCAACTCCTCTGCTGCCATTCGGTCTGAAGCCAATGATGGTCCTCATACCGCTCCAGACCTCCCTCATGTTGTTCTGCTGGAGTTTACGGTCCAGCTTCCTCCTGTACTTCTCCTTAGCCTCCCTGATCTTCACCTTCAGGTCCCCTGAATGGCCCCTCCACCTCCCGCCCTATTCCCAGTCTGAAAGCCTCTCTTAGCATTCAGGATGTTCTTGATGTCCTTTGTTACCCATGTTTGTGTTTGGGTAACACTGAACAGTCCTTGCTGGGGACAGTGCAGTCCACACAGAGTTTATGTAACTGAGATACACTCAGTCAGCCCTCTATGTCCTCTCCATGTGGTCACAGCAGTGCATCCCAGTCTGTCACCTCAAACATCCCTGATTGTCTCAGAGGCTCCCCCGACCATCTCCTCACTGTCCTTGAGGTCACAGGTTGCCTTTTACCAGAGGCACATAGCAGGGTGATTTGAACCAGGTTGTGGTGGTACTGCCCGTGGGGGGAGGGGGGAAGAGCTGTATCCCTGCCATTAGCATACAGCAGGTCCAGGTCCTCTCCTCTCTAGTATGGCAGCTCACGTACTGGTGAAGGTAGTTAGTGGTGGTCTGGTGACATGGTTGAAGTCACCCGAGATGACTATGAGGCTCGGGTGTTGAGTCTGGATATAGTGTGTGTGTGTGTGTGTGTGTGTGTGTGTGTGTGTGTGTGTGTGTGTGTGTGTGTGTGTGTGTGTGTGTGTGTGTGTGTGTGTGTGTGTGTGTGTGTGTGTACATATGTGTGTGTGTTTGTGTGTGTGTATACATATGTGTTGTGTGTATATTCATATAATTTTTGTGTGTGTATAAGATAATATTGTGTGTGTGTATATATACATATAATGTGTGTTGGTGTGTGTGTGTTGTGTGTGTGTGTGTATGATGTTGTGGTGTGTAGTATCTAATATATATATATATGTGTATATGTGTTTGTGTACTGTCTAAAGAGTCACATCAGTCCTGGTTTGTGATATTTCAGGGTGGAGGAGGATGAAGAGGAGGAGGAAGACCCGGCTCCCCTTCCAACCCAGGTGATCCTGAGGCGTAAGCCCCCCTCCATCACCAACCGCCTCACCTCCAGGAAGAGCGCCCCTGTGCTCAACCAGATCTTCGAGGAGGAGGGCGAGTCTGATGACGACTTTGAGCAAGACGAGGGCCTTCCCCCCAAACTCAGCCGTCTG
Source organism: Etheostoma spectabile (assembly GCF_008692095.1). Lineage (NCBI taxonomy): Eukaryota > Metazoa > Chordata > Actinopteri > Perciformes > Percidae > Etheostoma > Etheostoma spectabile. The sequence continues at coordinate 26,825,721 of NC_045738.1, read as the reverse complement.
AAGATGAACATGGGGGGGACCGCCGGGGGCCTGAGCGCCGCCGCCGCCTCTTCGTCTCCCAGCTCCACACAAAAGCGCTACCACCGCCGCAAGAGCCAGGGGAGGGGCTCGTCGTGCTCCAGCTCAGAGACCAGCGACGACGACTCGGAGAGCCACCGCCGGCGGCTGGACAAAGACTCGGGCTTCAGCTACAGCTGGAACCGGAGGGACAGCAGCGAGGGGCCGCCAGGCAGCTCGGGGGGAACCGGGGGGGGCAGCAGCTCGGGGCAGGGGGGCGGGGCCTCCGGGCCAGACAGGGGGAGTCCTCCTGCAGGGGGCGGGGGCGGAGGGGGAGGGGATGAGGGTGGAGGGGGCAGCGGGGGAGGAGGGGGGGGAAATAAAGGACAGGACAGTCCCTCCAGCTGCTGCTGCAACAACAACAACAGCAGCAGCCCCACCCCCAGCTCCCTGGCACGCCCGTCCCGCGCGGCCAGCCGCGGCGGCGAGCTGGTGGAGAGCCTGAAGCTGCTGAGCCTCTGCCTCAGGGGACGGGGGGGGCAGCTGAGCATCGACCCCGGCAGCCTATCAGGAGGTAGCGTGAAGATCCAGGAGAAATCCGCCTGGAGGATGTGCATCAGCTCCACCGCCCATCCCACCACCGCCCCCGCCCCCGCCCCCGCCCCCGCCCTGCCACGTACCCACGCATCGCACCCCCAGCGCAGAACAGCAGCGCCCACCCCCCACCGCGCAAGGGACGCTCCCAGCAGCCTGAGGGCTCTGAAAAGCAGCATGCTCCAACTACCTCTGTGTGAGAAGATCTCTGTGAACATCCAGGGGGGGGGCGGCGGGCGGGACGGCCTGCTCTGCTCAGTTGCGCCTGCTAGCTGCTGCCACGTCATCTGAAGCTCCGCCTCCAGGGTCACAGAAGACATCACTTCCTGTTGAGCTGTCCCCTCCATCACGCCTGCTGTCTGTTTCCATCTCTGTGACCAGTGGTCTTATATGTTGTATATTTTATTTTTTATTATCTTAATTCATCTTCAAACGAGGAAGGTTTGACGTGATGGTAGCTGGGAAACATCAAGTCAATGTCAACGTCAATGTTTTTCCATTTTTACCATTTTAACGTGACATGTTAGTTAGCCGGCTGCTGGATCATAAACGTTTTTATGAATCTGACAGGAAAGCTTTTAGTTCGGACTCATATTGCACTCAGACAATCTGTTTGTGGTTGTTTTTAAAAATGATTTCTAATGATTGGAACCCTTTAAACGTGGACAGCAACACAGCTTCATGTAACCCGGAGCTTTACTCCTCTGTAGCAAGATCACGTGTGACGATGTTACTGACCAGATACTTCAGATGAGCTATTCTTATTTTTTATGCTTTTACTGTGTTGCTGTAGTTGCTGATGGAGAACATTAGTTGTGTGATCCGTTCAGTCCGCCTGCACCACAGCGTAGCACCACGTGTGCAGTGTTTGTATATACAGGATGTAAAGTTTATTTTTAAAACTTGTACATTTCTGCTGTTTGAGAAAGTGGGCGGGCCTGTGTGACTTGTCATTGGTCAGATGAAGTGTGTGTGCAGGAAGGAAAGATCACCACTTTAAAGAGATGGAAGATGGAAAGGGCAAACTCTTCGGGCATTGGCAATAAGCTTTGCAGTGTGTTGTAGCTATCTGTACAGAATAATTTTATTAGTTTAATTTTTTAAATTCCAGTCAAAAAAAAGCTGTTTCATTCTCTCTCTGCTTGTTGTCTGACTTTTCTTTTACAAAGCAAATGTAAATAGAGTTGTAAATATGGTGCTCTTTTGCTCTCTCTCTCTATATCTATATCTGCCCCCCCGAACAGCGAGTGGACTCTTTGGTGCATAGCTGTACAGTATCTAGCCTTATGATAAGTAGTCCTGCTGTATGGCTGTCTCAGCTCCAACATGCTGTCAGGTGGGTTTGACTGTTGTCTTACTCAGCTGGATCCAGGTGAATGACATGTGCATGTGTTTCAGTGTTTGAGACAATCAGCCACTGAAATGTTTCTGGACCAAAAAGGAAGAAAAAAAGAGTTTGAACTGACAGAAATATTCAGTGTATTATTCTGTAGTTGATACCTGTTGTCAGAAGTTACTTATAGCTATGGTAATATCAAAAATAAAATGTGGAATACTGTCTCCTACAAGTGTTCTTCTGGCTCCTTCCGTGATTCGTCTCCAACTGGGTGAGAGCTAATGTTGACCAGATGAGAGGAATGCTCGTCTTCCTCTGCATACATAACGAACTAACGCTGACACAATGGCATTTCAGGAAGGGAGTGGAGCAAGGAGGCTCCATCAAACATGTTCTCACCTTTTCACCTTTTCACCAGTTCATGTGTCAGCCAAAGGTTGGTCTGTCTGCCAGTTCTTATAATGTACTGAATATTCAGGGTTTTTCCTTTTGTAGAGGATTTTGTAAATATATATTTTTTAAATATATGTATATATATATGTGTATGT
>NC_045738.1:26815746-26818246 GCF_008692095.1 Etheostoma spectabile | reverse complement strand
TTGACGGACGGCGGAGCGTGGACCAGGGGGACCATGATGGAGCTTCACATCTGGCTGTGTGTCCCCTGCACGTCTCCCCTGACAACACAAAGTTGAGTGCTCCTCCTGGTCCTGAGGACAGAATCCTCAGAGCACCGCTGACAGGTGTCACTGTTCAGTACCCGGCCCTTCATGCGGTTACCATGGCAACCCATCACTGTAATTGTAAAATTATAGTCCATCTGATTAGGGACAATTCTGCCATGTTATGTGTGATCTGACGTCATGTGACTACAGGCTGGTTAGAAACTTTGAAAGAAAAGAAAGTTTCACAAGTTAGGATCAACAGAGCACGCGTTGTCTCAGGAGGACAGCTGGACAGCTGGACAGCTGGACAGCTGCTGGCAATGGGCCAGAGTTAATGGGAACAGAGTAGGGCTGCACAATTAATCGACCATTCGTAATGCGCGATTCACGATTTTGTTGGCTTCCCACGACAAATTTGCGTGATCAAGCGATGATTTACTCCTTTCTATCCCCCTCCTCCTACAGCTCAGTTCATAGAACCTCCCCGTGTTTTTGTGCAAAGCCAATCTCCGCTCCATAAAGCCGTCTGCTCATGAGCCAGTCAGAGTAGTTCCCTGCACCGTGCAGCTAAGTTTCTAGATGTAGACAGTCCCAGAGCAGAGGACAGAGTAGCGGGAGGACAACAAACAGATAGCAGTCGGTAATACGTCAGTCTCAAGGTTTACCGTTTACCAGTAAACGCAACACTTTGTCCCGTCTGTTGTTTTTCAGACAACGGCAGTGACCAGTGTAGTTAGGTCTCTGTTAGCTGTTAGCTAGTAGCGGTGTTTAGCTGTTAGCTTTCTAGGACGCACCGGTGCTAATGTCCTCGCATCCGCTGCAATGCTGTGTATATGGATATGGTTTATTTTGCGTTACGTGACCCATTTCGTCTGTAAAGCCGTGCCTGTGTTGGATCTTTCTACGCTCTCTCGTCCACTCTCTTCCTCTACTCTCGCGCCCGCCACCAGCGGCCCGCCGCCGTCCACACTCGATGTATGTTACAGTTTTAATTTTTCATTAACACAGCTGTATATTGTTAAGTATGGGGACAAACCTGTATTTGACCAGTGTTCCGCGGGTAACTGTTATCGCGGCGCCTACGGTGAAGAACACAGAAGAAGTTTTTGATGCAGCTAACTTCAGTGGTAGAGTCACAGCGTGGGAGACGGAGCGCTGGACCTGGACCTGGACCTGGGAGAGATGTGACCCATGGCCAGAATATCATAGTTCATAAAAATGCCAGCGCAGTGAAGATACAGAGTTTAATACACACGAAGTGTGTATCCGCGTTGACGTGCTGGACCCGTCTAAATGATCAGCCGTCTTCTGTGAGTAGCGTCCATCACACTCCCTCTCCAGTATAACAGCCTATGTGACAATAAAATTGTTTTGGTTAAAATCAACAAATAATGTGAGATACGCGATCAAAATTTTGATCAAAATAATCGCGATTATCATTTTGGCCAAAATCGTGCAGCTAGAACAGAGTAACAGATTACCGAGTTACTGCTGGAAATAATCTCATCAGCAGCACAACTACAAATAGTCCTCTTTGTTACCTGGGGACACACTGCCTGGGGACACACTGCCTGAGGGACACACTGTCTGAGGACACACTGCCTGGGGACACCTGCCTGGGGGGACACCCCGCCTTGGGGACACTGCCTGGGGACACCTGCCTGAGGGAACACACCTGTGGGGGGACACCATGCCCTGGGGACACACTGTCTGAGGACAATTGCCTGGAAACTAACACTGCCTGGGGACACCCTGCCTGAGGACACCCTGCCTGGGAAAACCCTGCCTGGGGACACCCTGCCAGGGGACACAACGTCTGGGGACACAGTCTGAGGGACACCCTGCCTGGGGACCCACTGCCTGGGGACACCCTGGCTGAGGACACAATGTCTGGGGACACAGTCTGAGGGACACCCTGCCTGGGGACCCACTGCCTGGGGACACCCTGGCTGAGGACACAATGCCTGGGTACGACCTCCATGATCCTGCCTTCCTTCATTTGGGGGCCTTAGAGCTGTGGTGTTGCTGTGGGGGCCTGTGGATTCCTGTGGGGGCCTGTGGAGTCCTGTGGGGGCCTGTAGGGGCCTGTGGGGGCCTGTGGGGTCCTGTGGGGGCCTATGGGGTCCTGGCTCTCTAAAAAACTAACCATACCGTAATAAAGACAAGAATACTCATTCATTCCTTTGATTCTTCACTGGCAATGAATTAACTCCCCCTCTCTGGGGTGAAACATGTTGGGAACACTATCTTATAATACAGTTGGGGAGGCCAGAGGGGGGGCCAGGCTGAACATTCGAGGGGCCCTGACTTCCCTCAGCCCCCTTAGAGCCCCCTTTGCTTGTGAACAGACAGACTGAGACTCTGTCCCTGCTGCAGGCCGGCTGGTTGCCTGGTTACTGCTCACTGAGGTGTGTGAGTCCCATTTGGTAATTAC
>NC_045738.1:26812203-26815736 GCF_008692095.1 Etheostoma spectabile | reverse complement strand
CAGTCTCTCTGTGACACTCACTCTGACTCTCTCTGGATCTAGTTTGGACTCTGGCTCCATCTAGTGAGAGACCTCCATCCACTCGGCTGCAGTGGGGTGGAGGCCATGATTCTGTACAGGTCGGGGGTGTTCCAGCTGCTCTGCATGATGAGAGCTCAGATGAGAGCTCAGATTAGAGCTCCGGGCAGATTGAGTTGCTCATTGATTTCAGAGAGGAGCAAGCGAGACGCATTCACATTACAGATTAGACATCTTTAAATGTCCCTCCTGTTTCACTTGTGAAGACATGTGGAAGTTTGGTACAGACAGAGATGGATTTCAGGACGAATTATGGACAGTATTCAATATGGACGTGGTCCCGGTGACATCACCCAGCTTTCTGAAGAGTTCAAATGAAGGCCGTCACCATCTAATCCAAAACTGGCCAAAGAGGTGGAGCATGCTGGAGGTGAGGCGGCTGAATGAGGACGACCGTCTCGCCTGGACATCATCAGGACAAAAACAAACTAAAAACTCCACAGCAACACTATCATCTAGACTGCAGCTGTCCTCATCAACGCAGACTCAAGTCCCAGCACATGGACACCACCCGGGTCAAAGCGACACAGGATTCTGTACAGTCTCTATACGTCCTACTGACAACCTTGGCACATTCTGTGCTCGACACATCTAAAGAAACAATGTGTCCTATAATATATATATACATATAGTACGAATTGTAACTGACTCTAAAAGGGGTGTATTGTAAGGTAACCACTTCAGTGCTGTATTTGGTTGGTTCTCCCTTTTGTTTCTTTTTATATTATGAGTCCTTTATTTTGGCGCCTCCTAGCGGAACTGTAACTTGTGCATAAAAGGGGGACTAGTTTGTAAGACGGACATGCGGAAGTAAGGAGGGAAAAACAGGCCGCTCGGTACCTATGTACGGCTCTGAACGACAATAATTAAGCACCTAGCTGGAACGGGAACAAGGTAGTTTGTTTTCTGATTATTCAATGTGATTTTGGTTAACGTGTCTGTAAGAACTAATTTAATGTTATTTATCTGTCCTGTAGCTCTCACGGTGTTTTTATGGATGACGGTGTACGGAAGGATAAAGTTTTGTGTTCAAACTAAGGCTGACGGCTGAACATAAATAAAGGCTTCTGTAAACATCAGTACGCTTTACCACTATCTGGCTGGGGGTTTGCTATACGTATACGTATATTATTGTTTTTTTCATATTGTTATTGTCAATCTGTGTTGTAATCTGTGTCATTTATTTATGTTGGCATACTTGCTTTTTTATCTCCATTATGTAATGCAACCCAACACCAAGGCACATTCCTTCTGTGTGAAAATCATTGTGTCAGAACAACCAACACAGCACCTGTGTGTCCGCTCAGGACACTCATGGGACAGTGGAGTATCCAGGACCAGCTGAGACATGTTGGCATGTCACCCAGGTGGGACTGAGCTGGTATACCGTTACAGCCCTGTACGCTCCAGTGAGAGAAGGCTGCAGCGCACCCAGAGCCCAGTGACAAGTTGATCAGTATTGGCTGAAACAGTCCCTGATCCGCTCCTCGCCGTGCAGACTGGCTCTGGACATCCTGGACTTGTCTCAGGAGATATTGGCTGTGCTTTTGGGATCGAGACAAGCCCAGCCTTGTTCTATCACAAGTCATACCAAAGTGATTAAAGACTGTATGGGATCATGTCTTTCCTGTGCGTGCGTGCGTGCGTGCGTGCGTATTACCTCAATAGCCACTGTCCACAGGATGAGCTGGGACTCAGAGTCGGGGAAGTAAGCCTTGACTTGTGGAGACATGCCTATCAGCGAACAGTTGGTCACAACAGCAATCACGCTCATGGCCTCAAAGGCAAGCTGGACACAGACAAGGGGACAGAGAGACAGGGGACAGACATACAGGGGGACAGAGAGACAGGGAGACAGCAGTCAGTGACAGTAACCATGTCAAGACAAATGTGATAAATCCATAAAGGTTGCTGAAGCGATCTGTGTGTGAGCCACCTGCCAGACTCCGATGTTGGCTGCCGGGTCAGAGAAGGGACGCTTGAACACCCGACACATCTTGAACGCGTCCGAGTAAACCTCGGTGATGTTGTTCAGCACCACCAGCACCGCAGCCAGAGGGTAGACGCAGGAGAACAGGCTGACGTAGCCAAAGAGCAGGAATAGCTCCAGGTAGTCATCAAACGTACCCTACACACACACACACACACACACACACACACACACACACACACACACACAACACCCCAGACACACCACACAACCACGAACAAGACACACCACCCACCACACCCTACCACACACACACACCACACACACACACACACAAACCGACAACACACACACACACCCAAGCACACACCCAAAAGGCACACACACCCAACAAACAGACGACAGTACAGACACACCACACACACACACCACACACACACACCACACACACCGAGACAGACACGAAACCCAAACAACACACACCACACACACAACACACACACCAGAACAACACACACACACACACACACCCACACACACACAAAAACCCAGACAACCACACCAGACACCGACGACATACAGACGGACACACACACACACCACACGCAACACACACCACACTACACAACACACACCACAGTCAAGTGCACACACAGACACGAGCAGACACCACACACACGACCAGAACACACACACACCACACACACACACCCACACAGCAACCCAGACAGACAGACCACCCCCAGACAGAGACAGACGCACACACACCACACAGGACACACACGGACACCACACACCCACACACAACACACACACCAACACACACACACACACATACAGACATAACAGACAGACATACACAACACACCCACCCCCATACAGACACAGACACACACCCACTAAATGGGTAATGGATCATGTGAAGGCGCTGATCTGCATCTAAAGGGAGCCCGTGCACCTACCAGGTACGTGCTCATGTCGGCTTCCAGCCGGACCTGCTCAGCCAATGGGAGCTCTTTGTCCTCCAGAGTTCTTCTCTGCTGGACTTTGCGCATCATCTTCTTGTTGCGTCTCCTCTGCAGCCAGTAGGGCAGGAAGGCCTCCATGAGCTGGTTCAGGATCTGACTGGTGATCAGCAGCGTGGCCAGACTCTGCATCCACAAAGAAACCACGAGGGAGAGAGGAAAGTTAATAAAAGTGAGTGAATAAAAGATTAAAGAGGGATAGAGAGTAAGAAGAACACACAGAGGGAAGGTGTGAAGAGAGAAGTAATGAAGGAAGAAAACAGGAATAAATTAGAACAAAAACAAACAAAGATGAAGGGAAGAAGTTAAAGGACGGATGGGGGGAGGGCAGGCCTACCTGTCGGAGCAGCACCATGTCCTGCATGACGAAGGCGATGTAGAACAGCGAGGCGAAACAGTTAAAGAAGTTAAACTGGGGGGGGGGAGACAGAAAACCAGGTGGTTATACTCACTACTAATACTCTGAGGACCAGGTGATTATACTCACTACTAATACTCTG
>NC_045738.1:26811822-26812124 GCF_008692095.1 Etheostoma spectabile | reverse complement strand
TGATTATACTCACTACTAATACTCTGAGGACCAGGTGATTATACTCACTACTAATACTTTGAGGACCAGGTGATTCTGATATGAAGACTCCAGCCGGTGGTTTTCTGAAACACACATGGACCAGTCAGAACACAGGAACCAGGATTTAATGCAGCTTTCTAGTCTGGTTCATGTCACTGTGGAACTGGTCTGGATCATGGACTGTATATATAACGGTCTACGGTCTGGATCATAGATTGTATATATAACAGTCTACGGTCTGGATCATGGACTGTAATTATAACGGTCTACGGTCTGGATCA
>NC_045738.1:26794209-26811215 GCF_008692095.1 Etheostoma spectabile | reverse complement strand
AAACAACAACACACTCCAAAGCTAACGTTTAACGCTGAATACATGTCACGTTGTGAAAGAAAGTTGGTATGACTAAATGTCGTTCTTATAACTGAGAAGTTTTATAAAGAACATGTTAGGACATGTCCTCTTAACCGGGACGTTTATAAAGAACATGTTTAGGCAAGTCCTCTCTAACTGAGAGTTTATATAAAGAACAGGTTAGGAACTGGTCCTCTCTAACTGGACGTTTTAATAAAGAATGTTTAGGGACATGTGTCATTTCTAACCGGGACGTTTATAAAAGAACGGTGTTTAGGAGGATGTCCTCTCTAAAACTGGGAGTTTATAAAGAATAATGTTTAGGACATGTCCTCTCTAACTGGGACGTTTTATAAAGAACATGTTTAGGACATGTCCTCTCAAACTGGGACGTTTTATAAAGAACATGTTTAGGACATGTCCTCTCTAACTGGGACAGATCAGTGGGATTGCTGATGCAAAGAACCCAGGGTGGATTTCCTTTTATCCCATAATGCACCTGTGGTGTAGTCAGACCGTACTCCACAGCACTGTGGAGATAGAGCTGGACATGAGAGACTACTGTGTAGTCCAAGAGTCCAAACTCCAAGTCCACAGAAACATGTTGTCTTCAGCCCATTCTGTGCATACTACCTGAACTGTAGCATGGAGGAGCATCCCAGAGGTCAGAAATACTTTATTGATCCCCGAAGGGAAACTCAGCTTGGACCAGATGTTTTTCAAATGCTAGAGATGCATATGTTTGACTCACCCCACTCTGTCAGGAACTCGGCAGCGTATCTGTAGATGAGGTTCATGACCTCGATGACCACGGCGTAGATGATAGAGGGGATGAAGAGCAGGACTCCTGTCCAGAAGCTGGGCTCCTGGTCGTGGATGGACAGCGCCCATCCCTCCATCTGGAAGTAGATCATCATGACGTAGAGGGACAGGTAGAGGCAGAGCAGGACAAAGGGCAGTGACACCAGGTAGATCCGCAGCAGCCTCTTGGCGTGGGGGTAGAGGGGCTCCTCGCGGCCCGTCACAGGGTTGAACCCGAGGACGCCGTGGAAACCAGGCCGAGGTTCTTCAAAGGCCTTCTTCCTGCTCAGCGTGCCCCAGCGGTAGGCCAGCGAGGCGCTGCAGCGCTTCCAAAGCTGGTGGTGGAACGTTACCCAGCTTTCACATGACTGATATTCATTCAACACGGTATTACACTCCTGTCATGCACCAGCTGCTCTATCAGCTGCTCTATCACAATGTGTCAGATTCTTACAGGCAGACACAGTCCCTACCTCCAGGATCACAGTGCACCACACCAAGTTGAATGCAGCAAAGACCACATATTTGTCGTAGTCCTCCCAGTCAAACAGATAGTAAGGCACCCCAATGAGAGCCATGGGCACCAGGGCAAAGGTGAAGTACTCCAGGAAGCCAAAGTACAGGGCCTGGCCTTCCCCATAGTAGTGTCTAATGTCGTCTGCAGAACAAAGGAACATCAATGAGAAGGTGCAACGGAAAAATAATTATAATTATGAGTTAACTGAATTTAATGATATTAAAAAGAAGAATAACACTGTGTGAACAGTTCCCCTCTGTGCATCAGAACCCATAACAACCATGTGCTGATCTCAGACAATGACTGAGAACTGGTGTTTCTTCAGCTTACCCAGAGGCTGAAGGGACAACTTCACCTTCCTGTACCAGGAAAAAGACAGACGCTTAAGTTCTTCCTTATCATGCAGGGGAAACACCTGGACCAGAATCCCCTTGGACTGCAGTCTGCGGACTGACATGGGAACAAGAAAACAGCCTGTTTCCTCCTGTGTGCCCAGCATCCTACAGAACCAGACTGACTGCTGACTAGTTACGTGAAGCTGTATTTTCTCAAAGTTTGAATTAATTGCAAGACGTTTCACTGACTTTTGAGTGACATGAAACCATTTCCTCTCCTGACTCTTGTTTGTCTGAACTCACTTGTCCAACCACATGAACATGCAGCTTCATTTTCTCAGCAGACAATAGCTGGGAGCACGATGCACCATCTAAAGCAATCACTTCTATTGTCTAATACAGAGCCTCAGCAAAGCTCCATCACTTCCTCTGCCTTTTTCTGAGTGCATCATTTGTCCAAAATGATTACATTCTGCTTTAACACCATTTGACGAATAAAGGCGCTGAATAGAGGACGCTATCTCTACTGCACGCTCATTGTTTCTTTATCTCGCCTCAGAGTATCTCACTGCATTTGCATATTTATTGTTTCTGTACTGCAGAAAGACAGAGAGAGAGAGAGACATGGTAATATTAGGTACAACACTCACTGATGGACTTCCCAGGGTAGAGCTTGACCTCAGAGTGTCCCGGAATATGAGTCTCCTGCCTGGCCCGTAATGTGTCCAGCAGGTGTTTAATGATGTACTGACACTCAGCCATACTGAGGAAGGAGTCCCCGTCCCCTGGAAAGACACAGCAGAGACATGTTAACAAACTGGGAGCCATTCTGCAGTCACACTGGCTCAGCTACACTCAGGGACCAAAGTGAACTCTTTTGTCCATCAGCCAAATGACTAGTGAATGTTCAAATTTGACCAGCCACTGTTTTTTGGCTGGTGAGCAAAGCAAATCACAAAGCAACCCTCTACTCCCCCACCTCCACTGCCCCAGGCTCACACTAACACTTCCCTTCATACTGGTCGTGAAGCTAGAGCCACAAATCATTTCAGACATTTAGTAGGAGCTCATAAATATCACAATTTGGTTTTATGTATAAATTTACATTTTCCTGTACATGGTGTTTAAGTCCTATATCAGTAGTGATTGATGCATGTGTTATAAGGGTAGCGTAGCTGCTTTAGAGACTTGCTCAGTGCGTTGGGTGTGGTTGAGAGTAAGAGAGAGACTGTGGATCAGGGTAGAGAGCTGTTGGCTATTGGAGCAGAGAACACGTCAGCAGTAGAGTTGTAATAAATGTACAGTTTAGGTCTGGGTTTGTTTCTGATGGATGGTGCAGGTCTCCAGGACCCAGCTCCTGGGTGAAATGAAGGGGAGGGACTTAGTCCCGAAGTGAGCATCACCTTCAGCCCTGGAGGCAAAATCTCCCACCACGCTCTGGAGGCTGGGGGCTGGAGCAGGAAAAAGATCTTGCTGTGTTTCAACATGGGAGGCCACCTAGGTCTGGTCTGTTTAACTAAATATTCCAAACTAGGGCTGGGTGATATGACCATTTGTATCGTCAAAAAAGTACAAAAAATGTGTATGGTATCTATTGTTCTCAAGTGTTTTTTTATCGCAATGTCAAATATCCAGTGGACGAAGGATGTTACGGTCTGCATTATCCGCCATGTTATGTTTGCACTAAGGTTCTAAAACCAGAAATATTAGAAAACACTTTTCATTTGTCAAGTTTTGAATACTTTACATGAATAATCCAGAACAACACATTGTTGTAAATTGCTGTTGAAACAGAGGATTATGTTGAATTTTTTTAAACGAAAGCAGTTTTCAATTATTTGACTCAGACATAGCTTAACCACGTCAAGTGATGTGCTGCTTCAGTACACGTTAACAAATATTACTGGGACCACTACAGAGGAACATTTCATATCCAAGAACTCCCATTACAGACACGACCGCTGACTATTCACAACTATTCTATAATATGCTGGGTGTCCACCTAGTCTTGATACCTTGTTATATAATAATATGGATTGCAGCTGCTTTAAGAAAGACTTTATTCTGTGGCAGAAACACTAACAGGACAGGAAGGACTTTACCCTGATAGTCCTTGAAGTCGTGTTTGTTGGCGCAGGTGAAGCCTCTCATGGATCCATCGTTGAACTCCTTGAAGAGGCCCACATCCTCAGCCCCGGAGAGCAGCCTCTGCCACGTAGCCCCCACCAGGAACATGTTTGGGTTCTCCTTCTCCTGAGCGTCCACCCCCGGGCCCAGCTGCTCCACCAGCAACTCCGCACCTGGGACACATCAGGACACGCTCAGTAACACTGAATGGGTCGAAAACAGTGGGGAGGAATGAGAGTATCCACACCTCCATCCTGCTGCTGGTCTCTGATCCGGCTCAGTAACCATGCGACAGCTTCTGGGTTAGTGTTGGAAGCCAGCTCCAGCACCACCAGAGGAGTGAACCTGGAGCCACTGTTGTCAGCTGGCGGCCCCTGCACCATCGTCCCCTGTCCCAGTGAGACAGACAAAACGTCCTGGGGCACTGCTCAGAGAGGAATTACAATAAATTACAAAACATATGATGTACCATCCAGATATAAAAAGACTCCCATACAGGATTCAATTATAAAAGTTGAAGGGCTAGAAGAGATCTATGCAGATAAGAGTGTGTGTTTGGACTCATGGATGCTAAGGTTACACTGGGCGGAGTGCTGGTCATCCTGCATTCAAATCTAAAAAACCTGAGAAACTAAATCCAGAAGTCCTCCTACACGTCCTGTTGTGAAATGCTTCGGGACTTGGGGGGCGCTACTGTTGCTATGAATCGCCACATGAAGAGAAAACAAAGAGCAGTCAAAGTAAATGCTGTGGAAACGCTCCACCTCAGTACAGTGAACTACCAGCAATCAAGTGATCTTTCTTCATAGTTTTCCTAATAATTTATACTTTCCAAATCCCTCTTGGGGAAATTCATTTTCTGTCTTTTTTCATCCCCAGTGGAATCCTTGCCACTATGATCCACTGTCTGGTCTGAATGATTTATTAGGGCAGTGGCCAGGAGAACACTGACAGAGACAGCTGACCCGCACAGGGAGGGGCGCTGCTAGTCACAGACATTAGTGGAGAAGGCTTGTTGGAAACTGAGAACAGACGGCTGCAGGACAAGTCCGCAGGCTGAAGGACAGTACTCACCCGGATGTGTGAAGGAAACTCTGGAGCTGTGTTCCAGCCTCGGGCTGATCTGTGAACAGTCACATTAGATCAGAAACGACATGTCTGTGTGTCAGTGTGTGTCAGTGTGTGTCTGTGTGTGTCTGTGTGTGTCTGTGTGTGTAGGCTGCAGCTCCCAGTGGACGGACCGAGTTATGCTCCACGTCACAAGCTGTCCCGCCCACCAACAACACGCTCTGTCTATGGAATGCCCAAAGTGCCATAAACAGCTATGTTTCCCGTGATGTCCAGTAAAACACTGTTAATAACCCTGATTAATAGGGTTAGGGTTATACAGTTTTTATAAAGTTTAAGGTTTCTGTAACCACAGTGAAGAGTAAAGCGAGACCAAAGCCATGCCATGCACAATCTCTAAGTGGAATATGCATATGTTCTTCCTGTGTTTGCGTGGGTTCCTCTGGGTACTGGGCGCTGTGTTGATCATTTTAGTGTAAATATAACTGCATTGTGTTGTCTGTCAGTGTAAATCCATTTCATTGTTTTCCTGCTCAGAAGTGTCAATGTGCTCAGAGTTCAACTTATTTCAACTTTGACCTTTCAATGCCCAATGGTGTTATTTCAGTTAGCTTGATAGCTGGTTTAATTTGCATTGAGAGATGATTTTTGGAAAGTTCCCCATGCCCATATCTAGGTATGGTGAAGGGTATGTGATGATTTGGGGGGGGGGGGCTATTTTAGAAAATTGGTGTCCTAAAACATTTACAGATTTGTCTTCATATTTACAAATCTCAATACACTTGCAAATGTGAAAACTCATTTGGAGATTTTTACACATTTGCAAATCTGATTATGCATACACAGATGTCTTCTTGACAAATCTCAGTTCACAACCCGACACACACATTTAGAGACCTTACCCACAACGGAGGACACAACACTACACACACATTAGAGGTACACACGCACATACACACAACTTTGAGCTTCACGGACACAACCCTACACACACATGTAGAGGACCTGACCACACAATGAGGACACAACCTCCCAAACAAAGTTAGAGACCTTACCCACACGGACAACTACAACCTACACACCTAACACTGTAGCACATCACTAGACTTACCACACGTGAGACACAGCATCAATACCACACACATTTAGAGACCTACCCACACTGAGACACACCCTACACACACATTTAGAGGACCTACCCACACGGCACAAAACCCTACACACACAGGTAGGACATCTTACCCACACACTGAGAAAACCCTACACCACATTTAGAGACTCTTACCCACAACTGAGCACAAACCCTACCACACATTAGAGACCTTAACCACACTGAGGACACAACCCTACACACACAATTTAGAGAGCCCTACCCACACGACCCACAACCCACCACACACATTTAGACACCTCACCAAGAGCGACCACAACCTACACAAACGAGCCTACCCACTACGAGACACAACCCTCCACACATTTAAGACCTAACACACTGAGAACTCAAACCCTACTAACCACAGTTAGGACCTTACCCACACTGCAAAGACACAACCCTACACAATTGTAGAGCCTTACCCACACTGACACACAACCCTACCACAACATTTAGAGTCTTACCACACGAGACAACAACCCTACACACACTTTAGAGACCTTACCCACACTGAGACAACCCTACACACACAGTTTAGAGATCTAACCACACTGAGACACAACCCACACACACATTTTAGAGACCCTACCCACACTGACACACAACCCTACACACACATTTAGAGACCTTACCCACACTGAGACACAACCCTACACACACATTTAGAGACCTTACCCACACTGAGACACAACCCTACACACACATTTAGAGATCTTACCCACACTGAGACACAACCCTACACACACATTTAGAGATCTTACCCACACTGAGACACAACCCTACACACACATTTAGAGACCTTACCCACACTGAGACACAACCCTACACACACATTTAGAGACCTTACCCACACTGACACACAACCCTACACACACATTTAGAGACCTTACCCACACTGACACACAACCCTACACACACATTTAGAGATCTTACCCACACTGAGACACAACCCTACACACACATTTAGACCTACCCACACACTGAGACACAACCTCTACACCTAACACATTTAGAGACCTATCCCACACTGAGACACAAGCCACACACACATTAAGACCCTACCCACACTGACAACACCTACACACCATTTAGAGATCTACCTCACACTTGACACACCAACCCTACAACACACATTTAGAGGACCTACCCACATTGAGACACAACCTACCACACATTTAGAGATCTTACCCACCTGAGGACACAACCTACACACATTTGAGACCTTTCCCACACTGAGTAACACAACTCCTACACCACACATAGGACATTTACCCACACTGACAACACCCCTACACCAACATTTAGAATAGTACCCACACTGAGACACAACCCTACACACACATTTAGAGAGATTGTTACATGCTTACGACCCTATAGTTACGACTTACAATGTGACATGTGTAACATGTCGTGTGACATTCATAGACTGTTAATTTTGAGTTAATAATGAGTTAATATGGTGGCATTAGCCTGCCATAGCCTGTCAGAGCTAACTAATCGGAGTTACACTGAACATGCCAACTATGACTAAGTTTCAGCAGCTCCGTACCAGCAGCTGGGTCCGGTGGGGGGCGAGCCTGGGCCTGGCCTCTGAAGTCAAGACTTATTAGAAGAAATGGGAAAGCTTAATATTTCTGCCTGATGTCAGCACATGGCAGTATCATAAGCTACCACAGCTGAGCTGCAATGTTTAGAAAAGCTACTTCCGCATTGTCTCGCCCTCCGTAGCAGGGTGCGCTTGTTTTGTATTACAGAGGTGGAACGAAACTCCGCAACGAGCGGGGACTGTAAAGGCACCGCTCGGGGGAGCTGTCTCAATCAACAAATCAAACAGGTTGCCTGCGTCAGTGTCTCAGGCCAGTGTGTGTGTGTGTGTGTGTGTGTGTGTGTGTGTGTGTGTGTGTGTGTGTGCTATTGATGAGCTGTGGGGGAAACATTTTAGGAAGATTGTTTAAACTGGTGTGAGAGTGTCACTATCATGTGGTGATATCATTACTGAGAGGGGGGGGGGGGTATTAGACCTGTTGAGAGTGTCCAGGTCCATTAGGAGTGGCGGAGAACAAAGCGTGTGGTCTAGACCAGATAACAGCCGAACACCTGAAGATGCAGCCATGAGTCTCAGTGCTACTTGCTATGTGCTTTTGGATTAATAGCACATGGTCTGTTACCTGACTCTAGGTATCTGTACTCTTAGTCCAGTATTAAAGACAAAACCTGTAAGGTGTCAAGCAAAAGAAAACTACAGGCCGATCGCTCTAGCGAATATACTTTCTAAGTGTTAAAAAATTATATTTGATAGGTTACAAGAAACTGATAACCACTGCAATCAATTGGTTTTTTTTAAGAAAACAGGCATGGATATGGTTATAACATGCACTGAAAGAACTTGTTACCAAGTATAAAAGAAGGGTTCAACAAGTTTTTATGTTTCCTGACGCATCCAACGCGTTTGACCGTGTTAATCACGGTAAATTTTAGAAATTACAAGCGCGGGGTTCCCCATACTGTACGTATCTTGCATTATTGGTATTCCCACCAAACTATGCAAAGTAGATGGGGGAGGACAAGTCGGCTCCTTTCCCAGTGACCAATGGGGTTAGACAAGGGGAATATTGTCACCTGTTCTTTTAATTATATATGGATGATCTCTCTAGGACATTGGAAGTGTGTAAAAACTGGATGTATGGTGGGGGATAGCTGGTCTTAATCATCTGATGTATGCAGATGATTTAATTGTTATGTCTCCATACAGTGCTGGCCTACAGCAACTGTAGAATCTGCTCAGACTCTGCTACAGCATTACATCACACTCACTGCTCAGACTCTGTCACAGCATGACATCACACTCACTGCTCAGACTATGGACTACAGCATGACAAATCCCACTCAATGACTTAAGTATGAATACGCGACATCACACTCACTGCTCAGACTATGGACTACAGCATGACATCACACTCACTGCTCAGCACTCTGGACTACAGCATGACATCACACTATGCTAGACTCTGCGACTACAGCAGACATCACACTCAACTGCTCATGACTCTGGACTACAGCATGACATCACACTCACTGCTAGACTGGACTACAGCATGACATCACCACCACTGCTCAGAACTATGGACTACCGCATGACATCACACTCACGATGACTATGGACTCAGCATGAATCACACTCACATGCCAGACTATGGATACAGCATGACATCCACTCACTGCTCAGACTATGGACTACAGCAGACATCACACTCCACTGACAGAATATGAGTACACAGCATGACATCCACTCAGTGCTCAGACTCGGACTACAGCATGACATCACACCTCACTGCTCAGACTATGGTACTACAGCATGACATCACACTCACTGCTCAGACATGGACTACAGCATGACATCACACTCAACTGCTCAGACTCTGGACTACAGCACATGACATCACACTCACTGCTCAGACTATGGACTACGGCAGACTAACCAAACCTCAGACATTGGACTACAGATGAATCACATCACTGCTCAGACTATGGACTACAGATGACATACACACACTCACTGCTCAGACTGGGCTACAGCATGACATCACATTCATGCTAAAAAGAGGTTGTAATGATTGGCAGAAACTATGGAGGACGAAGTAAGTATGTTTCCCTCTTTCTACGTCAGGCGCAACCTTAACGTGGTTACCAAAGTAAATACTTGGGCCACATTATCAGGGACGACTTGTGTGATGATGATGATGATGATGATTGACATCAGCGCAGTGCCGTAAACTAATGGACAAGCAATATTCTGGCACGCAAATTTCATATGGTCCGAAGAAGTAAAAAATCTCTTTAGAGAATCTGTACTCCACTGTATAACATCCATCTATGGTGCAGTACAGTAAAGCAAAGATAAACAAGAGGAGGTGGCTACAAATGATTGCATTTAGAATATTGTGAAGAGTCCCAGCTGGACCAGTGCTAGCCTTCTGTGTGTTGACCTGTAATGTTCCCCACCTCTACACTGTGCTGAGGAAGTTTATGTACAGATTATATATTCGATTAACTGAGTCAAATAATACGCATTTTAAATGCGTATAATTACTCCTGCACTTAGTGATACCAGATATTCGTCAAACTATGAATCACTGGAAATGCATCTGTACTTGTTTAATCATTGGCATTGCAATTGGTAAATTGTGTATGTTGTGTGTCTTGTTGTGATATTGTTGGGGTCAGTTTGTCTATATGCTTATGTCTGTGTCTGGTCTGAACCCCTTTTGTAATGTGTTTTTTTTTGTTTTAAAAGTAGCACGTGTGGGATGCAGTCGGCTCGTAAAAAAAAGTTATTTAAAATTGAAATCGTGATCAGGGTGAATTGAGATCACAATTATAACAATCATGCAGGCCTACTCTGGGGTAGACTAAATATTAGAAACACTTCTCATCTGCACTGGTCTAACACAGACATGCAGTCTGCACAAGACAGCAATCCTCTTCCATCAGACATCTAATACACACTAATAACTTAACGCACCCATATTCTGCTCATTTTCCGTTCATAAATTATATGAGGTTGTAAAGAATAGGTTTAATAGTTTTTTCCCAAGTTTTAATGCATGTGGTAGCACAAAGACACAAATAATATGGGCACTTTAATACATATTGGTTCGATGAATGCTCATTGGATAACCTGTGGATTTCTACTGTACAGATGTGGTGCAGGTAGGGCGAGATCAGCTCAGGGTCCGGGACGTTGTGATGAGAAGACGATTACAGTGTGTGTGAAGCATAGGGGATACCATGTGACTGGAGAACGTGTGTGTGGTGGAGACGTTGGGTCTGGTGGCCTTCTGCCTCCTTCGTATATTGACTCTCCAAACGTCACACAGAGGCTTCACAGTGGCTGAACTAACATGAAATAAGAACTTTTGGAAATAAAGTCTGCTATTGAATATCTGTAATCTTAGGTGGAGAGCACACTACATCCACACAGACAGCCTAGGAGTCCTCTCTGCTTTCCACGAGCAACCACCAACACTGAGCAGATGGGACGCTCCGTGAAACAGCATCACATGCTAATCACAAGTTGGTGTGTGTGTGTGTGTGTGGTGGTGGTGTGTGGTGGTGTGTGTGTGTGTTGTTGTGTGTGGTGTGTGTCACAGCTGGTTGGATCCTTTACTCGCTCTAAAAATACTTTTAATACTTTAACTACATTTTCCTGATGATACTTACATGCTTTACTTGAAGGAGTATTTTTACAGTAATTTTACTGAAGTAAAGCATCTGAAATCCTTCCTCTAGAGAGAGAGAGAGCGAGAGAGAGAGAGAGAGCGAGAAGGTGACATGCATCTTATGTAACCACTGCCTGTCTGTGTGTTCCATCTGCTGCAGGTCGGTCCAGAGAGTGATGTCTGTTGTCAGCAGGGTGGGGGGCTACATGGACGCCACCCTCAGGTAATCTGGCTCCGACGGGCTCAACTCAATTTTTTATGCGAGAAAAAACCATATCAGACACAAATGATCATTCTGGTGGAACCATTACGGATATATATTTCCTAATACATGTCTGTATCCATGTCTTTATAGTGGACAACAGCAGAGGGTTTGACCTGGGGGAGACAGGAACAAACCAGTGCATACAGGGAGGAGGAACTCTGTACGCCAGTTAGTCCTGGGGGGGCGGGGGGTTGATATCACAATTCTCTTCCATGATTTTTTGGACCATGACAAAACAAAACTAATTGGAAGTATCAAACATCGATTTATTTTGGCACCTATAGCAGTCTGGCAGCATCACCTGAAGGGAGGGCAGCTTCTTCTACACAGTCTATGTTTAAAATATTGCTGAGCTGTGGGGGAAACATTTTAGGAAGATTTTTAACTGTGTTGAGAGTGCTCACTATCATGTTGGTGATATCATTACTGATGAGGGGGGGGGGGGGTATTAGACCTGTTGAAGTGTCCAGGTCCATTAAGGAGTTGGCGGAGAACAAAGCGTGTGGTCTAGACCAGATAACAGCCGAAGTATGCAAGCCATAGAGTCTCAGTGCTACTTGCTATGTGCTTTTCTGGATTAATAGCACATGGTCTGTTACCTGACTCTATGTTATCTGTACTCTTAGTCCCAGTTATTAAAGACAAAACCTGTAAGGTGTCAAGCAAAGAAAACTACAGGCCGATCGCTCTAGCGAATATACTTTCTAAAGTGTTAGAAAAAATTATATTTGATAGGTTACAAGAATACATGATAACCACTGACAATCAATTTGGTTTTAAGAAGAAACATGGCATGGATATGTGTATACATGCACTGAAAGAACTTGTTACCAAGTATAAAAGACAGGGTTCAACAATGTTTTTATGTTTCCTTGACGCATCCAACGCGTTTGACCGTGTTAATCACGGTAAATTATTTAGAAAATTACAAGAGCGGGGGGTTCCCCCATACCTGATACGTATCTTGCATTATTGGTATTCCCACCAAACTATGCAAGCTAGATGGGGGAGGACAACGTCGGCTCCTTTCCCAGTGACCAATGGGGTTAGACAAGGGGAATATTGTCACCTGTTCTTTTTAATTTATATATGGATGATCTCTCTAGGACATTGGAAGTGTGTAAAACTGGATGTATGGTGGGGGATAGCTGTATTAATCATCTGATGTATGCAGATGATTTAATTGTTATGTCTCCATACAGTGCTGGCCTACAGCAACTGCTCAGAATCTGCTCAGACTCTGGGCTACAGCATGACATCACACTCACTGCTCAGACTCTGGACTACAGCATGACATCACACTCACTGCTCAGACTATGGACTACAGCATGACATCACACTCACTGCTCAGACTATGGACTACAGCATGACATCACACTCACTGCTCAGACTATGGACTACAGCATGACATCACACTCACTGCTCAGACTCTGGACTACAGCATGACATCACACTCACTGCTCAGACTCTGGACTACAGCATGACATCACACTCACTGCTCAGACTCTGGACTACAGCATGACATCACACTCACTGCTCAGACTATGGACTACAGCATGACATCACACTCACTGCTCAGACTATGGACTACAGCATGACATCACACTCACTGCTCAGACTATGGACTACAGCATGACATCACACATCATGATCTCGACTATGGACTACAGCATGACATCACACTCACTGCTCAGACTCTGGACTACAGCATGACATCACCTCACTGCTCAGGACTATGGACTACAGCATGACATCACACTCCACTGCTAGAACTCTGACTACAGCATGACATCACACTCACTGCTCAGACTCTGGACTACAGAATGACATCACACTCACTGCTCAGACTTGGACTACAGCATGACATCCACTCAATGCGCAGACCTGGATACAGCATGACATCACACTCACTGCTCAGACTAGGACTACGCAGACATCACATCACTGCTCGACTATGGACTACAGCATGACATCACCCTCGACATGTACATGCCACCTAGACTCTGGGCTACAGCATGACATCACATTCAATGCTAAAAAGAGTTTGAATGATTGTCAGAACTATGGAGGACAGGAAGCTATGTTTTCCCTCTTTCTACTTGTCAGGCAAGACCTTAACGTGGTACCAAAGTAAAAATACTTGGGCCACATTATCAGGGGACTTTGTGATGATGATGATGATGATGAGGATGAGACCATCCAGCGCAGTGGCAGTAAACTATATGGACAAGCAAATATTCTGGCACGCAAATTTCATATGTGTTCCGAAGAAGTAAAAATATCTCTTTTCAGAGCATACTGTACTCCACTGTATACAGCTCCTCTATGGTGCATACATTCAGCGACGCGTTAGGTGCGAGGGACTTTATGTACGCCACGCATTCACCGACGCTGGAGTGACGATGTACTTTTAGTTACTAGTTACTTTGTTACTCCCACTGCAGCTGAACACTGGAGGGACAGTGACATGTAGTGACGCCACTACATTCCATCGGACAGCGTGAGGACAGAGGGACGGGAGGACGAGGAACTGGAAGGGACCCACGCCATGCGCGGACAGGCGGGAGGGACGACTTGGAGTGACGCCACGCCAGGCATCTGACGCTTTAGTGCTAGGGCTGGAGTGACTAGGGCCTGGGCACAGGAAGACGGCGCTCACGAACCACATGTAGTGGAAAAAATCGGAGGTGTGAGTAGAGGAAAACCGAGCAACAAGAGGCGGGGCGCCAGGGCCACGGAAGGAGATGTCAGTAAACACAGCTGGTGGGAACCTTGACCGCGGCGCCGAAAAACTGGAAGACGTGAAAACGACAGGGGCCGGAGGAGACGGACAGGCTTTCTGTGAAGGAGTCTTTTTAACAGTAATTACGGAGTAAAGCATACTGAAATCCGGCCTCTAGAGAGAGAGAGAGCGGACGAGAGAGAGAGAGCGAAGGACCGGCATCTTAATTGTACCACTGCCGGTCTGGGTGTTTCCGCTCTGCAGGTCCAGGTCAACGAGAGTATGTCTGTTGTCAGCAGGGGTGGGGCTACATGACGCCACCCGCAGGAAGCTGGCTCCGACGGGCCTCAACTCATTGTTTATGCGAGAAAAAACCAATCAGACACAAATGATCATTCGGGGAACCATTCCGGTATATATTTCCCTAATCTGTCTTAATCCATGGCCTTTAGAGTGGCACACAGCAGGCAGGGTTTGCCCTGGTGGAGACAGGAACAAACCAGTGTGCATACAGGGAGGTGAACTCTGTTACGCCCGTTACTCCTGGGGGTGGGGGCGGGGTTGAAATAACACAATTCCTCGTCCATGATTTTTGACCAGACAAAACTACTAATTGAAGTAGCAAACATCGTTTATTTTGGCACTATAGCAGTCGGCAGCATCACTGAAGGGAAGGGCGCTTCTTCTACACAGTCATATGGTAAATATTGCGGACTTGGGGGAAACGTTTAGGAAGATTGGGAAACCTGTGTTGAGCGTGCTCCCTATCATGTTTGTGATATCATTACTGAGAGGGGGGGGGGGTATTAGACCTGGGAAGTGCCAGGTCCATTAGGAGTATGCGGAGAACAAGCGTGGGGTCGAGACCAGTAACAGCCGAAACAACGCTGAAGTATGCAAGCCAGAGTCTCCAGTCTAATGCTATTGCTTTTTCGATTAAACACATGGTCTGTTACTGACGCTAGGTTCTGTACGCTTATCCCAGTGATTAAAGACAAACCTGTAAGGTGTCCAAGCAAAGAAAACTCAGGCCGGGGGAGATCGCTCCTAGCGACTATACTTTCTAAGTGTTTAGAAAAATTAATTTGATAGGGTACAAGATACCTGATAACCACTGACAAATTTCAAGTTGGTTTTAAGAAAAAACAGGGCATGGATATGTGTATAACATGCACTGCAAGAACTTGTTACCAAGTATAAAGACAGGTTCAACAAGGTTTTTAGGTTTCCTGACGCAATCCAACGCTTTGACCGTGTTAAATCACGGTAAATTAAGAAATTACAAAGCGGGGTTCCCCCATACTGATCGTATCTTGCATTATTGGTATTCCTCCCACCAAACTAGGCAAGCTAGATTGGAGGAAACGTCCCTCCTTTTCCCAGTGACCCATGGGGTTAGACAAGGGGAATCTTGTCACCGGTTCTTTTTAATTTATATATGGATTCTCTCTAGGACATGGGAGGTGGTAAAAACTGGTGTAGGGGGGGGCATGCTGTCTTATCAGCTGATTGGATGCAGATGATTTATTGTATGTCTCCATACAGTGCTGGCCCTACAGCAACGGCTCAAATCTGCTCAACTCTGGGCTACGCATGACATCACACTCACTGCTTGCCAGACTCTGACGACAGCATGACATCACACTCCTGCCCAGACTATGGACTACAGCATGACATCACACTCACTGCTCAGACTATGGCCTACAGCATGACATCACACTCACTGCTCAGGCACTATGGGACTACCGCATGACATCGTGACACTCACTGCTCAAACTCTGCCTACAGCATTACATCACACTCACTGCTCATTGACTCTGGAACTACAGCATGACACACTCTCATGTCAGACTCTGGCTACACAATGACCTCAACACCCTGCTCAGACTATGGACTACAGCAAGACATCACACGCACTGCTGCAACTATGGACTCCAGCATTAATCAACTCACTACACTGCTTCAACTATGACTACAGCATGACATCACACTCCTCTCAGACTATGGACTTACAGCAATGACATCAACACTCACCTTCCTCCGAACATGGACACGCTGAACATGCACACTCACTGCTCAGACTCTTGACACACATGACATCACCTCACTGCTCAGACTCTGGACGACAGCTGACATCACCCTCACTGCTCCGACTCTTCGACACTACAGCATGACATCACACTCACTGCTCAGAACTATGACTACGCATGACATCACACCACTGCTCAGACTCTGGACTACAGCATGACTCACCTCACTGCTCAGACTATGGACTACAGCAGGACCTCACACTCACGCTCAACTATGACTACACATGAATCACACTCACTGCTCAGCCTATGGACTAACCAGCCTGACATCACACTAATTGCTCACTCTGGGCTACGCATGACATCACATTCAATTCTAAAAAGAGTGTTGTAATGATTGTCAGAACTATGGAGGACAAGTAAGCTATTTTTCCCTCTTCTACTTGTCAGTGCAAGACCTTAACTGTTGTTTCCCAAAGTAAATACGTGGTCCACATTTCAGGCGATCTTTGTTGATGATGATCATGATATGATAGGACATCACGGCAGTGCCGTAACTATATGGACAACGCCAAAATATTCTGGCACCGCACACATTCATATTGTCCTGAGAAAAAAAAAAAAAAAAAAGAAAAAAAAAAACCAAGTAAAAAAAAAATCTCTTTTCAGAGCAGCCTGTTAACTCCACTGTACCAGCTCCGCTATGGTGCGCTACGTAAAGCAAGATAAACAAGAGGAGGTGCCTACA
>NC_045738.1:26772132-26794184 GCF_008692095.1 Etheostoma spectabile | reverse complement strand
ACTGTAGCTACCCTGTATCAAACCTCCCTATGGTGGGCGTCTACATGTACAGCATGAGAAACAAATGGAAATCGATGGCAATAGCATATGATGCCTTTATGAATCTTGATGAAAAGCGTCTCAGAAAAAGAGGCGTCCCAGCTGTCCCCTGGCTAGCCTTCTGTGCTGTGACCTGTAATGTTGCCCCCAGGGGGGGGGGGGGAAATTTCCCACCTTGCTACACATGGTTCTGAGCAAGTTTATGTACAGATTTATATGATCGAACGTACCTAGACGGTCAATAATACGATTTTAAATGGCTATATTAATCCTGGCACGTAGTGCACTATTAACTCAGTATCGTCAAATATTGGATCACTGGAAGCAAATGCATCTTATACTTGTTTGGAATCATTGAGCATGCAAGTGGTAAATTTGTATGATATGTGTGTTTCTTGGGGAGGGTGTTGTGATAATTTTGGGAATCGAGGTTTTTCGGTATAGTATTTGGAATGAGCTGTTGTCTGGTCTGAACCCCTTTTGTTAGATGTGTTTTTTGTGTTGTTTTAAAAGTAGCGCGTGTGCGGATGCAGTCGGGTCGATCGTACAAAGATAATAAATGTTATTTAAAAATTGAAATCGTGATTCAGGTGGAATTGGATCACAATTTTAACACAATCATGCAGGCCTACTCTGGGGGAGACTAATAAATTAGAACAACACTTCTCATACTGCATGGTCTGTACCATGAGACTATGATGTCTGCACACAACCAGATCCTCTGCCTCAGCACAATCTAATACACCCTAATAACAATTACAGCGCCACCCATATTCTGTCTCATTTTCACGTCATAAATTGTATATTGAGGTTGCTACCATAATCAGGTTTGACATAGGTTGTTTCAGATTTCCCAAGTTTCAAGGCATGTGGGCAAGCACCATAAGACACAACATACATAGGAATATGGCCCTTTATAATACTATGGTTCCAGATGAGATGTCATTGATAAACCTGGGATTCTACTAGTACGCGTGGTGCAGTAGGGCCGATGATCCAGTCAGGGTCTAGAAAAAGAAACGGACGTTGTGATGATGATGAAGAGATCACGTTTTTGTGAAGCACTAGGAGGATACCATTGTGCTGCGAACGTGTGGGTTGTGGAGTGTTGGGTTCGACTGGCCTTCTGCTCTCTCCTTTATATAATTGACAGTCTTCATACAGCTCATCCACAAGAGGCTCACATGTCGGCTGAACTACATGATAATAAGAACAGTGTTGGAAATAAGCGCTATTTGACTTACCTGTAGATATCTCAGTTTGTAGGGCATGCACATCACACACAGCCAGTCCTACGGGAGTCCTACGCTGCTTATCCACAGAGCACCACACCACCCAATGAGCAGATGGGACGCTCTGAAACGCAATCTGCTAACTTCACAGGTTAAGTGTTTGTGTGGTTGTGGTGGTGGGTG
Organism: Etheostoma spectabile; assembly: GCF_008692095.1. Lineage (NCBI taxonomy): Eukaryota > Metazoa > Chordata > Actinopteri > Perciformes > Percidae > Etheostoma > Etheostoma spectabile. Next base: position 26,792,730 of record NC_045738.1, on the reverse strand, counting down.
TGTGTGGTGTGTGCTGTAGTGTGTTGTGTGTGTGGTGGTGTGTGGTGTGGCTGGTTTGTGTGTGTGTGTGGTGTGGGTTGTCTGTGGTGTGTGTTTGTGGATGTTGTGTCAGTGGGTGGTGAGTGTCTGGAATCCCAGCTGTGTCGCTCATGGTGTCACAACCTCCTAGCCTCCAGCTACAGGCTAGCAGAGGAAGGATCGGCATATGTAAGAAGCTCTCTAGTCTTTTGTTTTCCATCCCAGCCCTAAAGACAGAGACTGATGTTTCGTTGTAAATTATATTTGGACAGTGGGAAAACGACTGCCAAACCATTGCCATAATCCATCACTAACTATACTAATATGTTTCAGCTGTGAAGGGGTCATGTCACATCATTTTATTCAAAAATAAAATGGAACAACAATCCATCATTTAGCGGATTTTAGTTCGAATTACGTTCACTCTTTCATTGCTACTTCCCTTGTGCTTTTTAGGTGTAAGCAACAGCACTTTCTACCAAACAAGTACATCCCCTCGCTAACCGGCCTACAGCGTGGTGACTTGCCTACTGTGACGTCGTGTCAAAGACGAACCCGATGGTTCTGCTCTGGGTTTGAGGAGGCCGTGGGGCCTCTGGACTCAATCAAACCTGGTTGCTCTGTCCAGCGCACCGCCACTCTGGGCCAGGAACGCTTGGGTTTGGACGGAGCAGCGGCCGAAAAAAGCTTCTGCACAGACGCCCAGGGGGGGCAGAGGACCCAAAGTTGTTGGGAAGTCTAAGACAGTGAGGGCTGAATGGGTCTGGGAGTGGCCATGATCTGGCGGGCAACAAAACCTGGGAGGATACGTGGCTAAGCGTTATATCCTCACGATCAAGGAAATACCCCAGCAGTGGGAGTGGGTAGTCGTTAATTCCTTTCAAAGGGCATCTTGTGGCGCTGGATCTTTGGATTCGACTGATCTGGAAAACCTCCGCACTCTGAGAGTGGAGCCATGGCAGGTTTTTAATTAAGTCTAGTGTATGCTAAGACTGTACTATTGCTGTGAAAATGACTGCCTGAGTATTAGTCATTTTGCTTATCCTAGCGGCGCATTTTCTATAAGAGCTCACCGTTGTAATGTGTGTTCAGTAGAGCATTGTAGTGCGGGGTGCATGAGTACAAAATGAATATAGTGGTAAGTCCTAATATACACGAGAAGGTTAAAACAAATTCACTGTTAAGAGTGTTCTAAGCATTGTGGCCGCAGGGACCCGAGGATGTTTGGCTTTTTTGTATGAATTGAAAAGGCACAAAAGGATCTTGGCATCGTCTAGTCATTCCAATATGTTCAGTTCTCCACGAAGGGATGCATCTGTGTCCATAGTCTGTGTAGTATATGTAGGGGGAATGGTGAATGACATAAACTCGACAACGGGTTAAAAGCCGGCGGCACTGTAAATGCTGTGACCTGAGTGAGGAGTTAACTATTATAAGCTGATGAAGTGATAAGGCTGTAAACGGGTTTAGGTGTGAATAAGTACAGACGAGCATGTAAATGATTCTCGTTCCATAACCCACTGATCTTGAGACGAGTCGATTTGTGAATAATACAGAGACAATAGCTGGGGGCTGCAGTGCTCCCCCGAGGCCTCATATGCTTCAGTCCTTGTTCATCGGAATCTGATGCAAAAGGGATTTTCTGCAATACGTGTGTATTACTGATACCGAGGAATCTTGCCATGGTGTTGGGTGTGTGTTGCAAGGTGTCACACATTCTCTGAAACTACTCAAACAAGGATATAGTAGAACATCATTGCACACAGTAATTTTGTCCAGCTGCTGACTCTTCACTGGTTTCTTGGTTTCACTCCGCAGCCCTGAAAACGCCTCGACCCTGTTTACTCTACCGTCGCTCAGCTCCAGACACACATATCAAGAGCTAAAGAACACAATGGTCGAAACCACATGTTCACTTGGGGAGCGGTAGAGACCAAAAGCGTGCTAAAGCTAGGTGATATGGACAGACATATAATCAGATCGTGGAATGCTGGTCTGTCTCTGCAGCAGAATGGTGACCAGTAGAAAAACTTTGGCTCACATGGGAAGACAGTAATGCACATCGCTGCACCGGCAACAATAAGGCTCCCGCTGACATAGAATACCATCAGCACAGAATCCTCAGAGAGCTACGTGCGTGGTCCGGACTGGGAACAAATGATTCCACTAGTAAATTAAACGATGTGAGCTGGAATATGTTTCTGACAAATATAGGAGGCTAAGAATTTAGTTATAGATTTCCATCACAAGATGCTGAGTTTCTGGGGGGTCCCATGCGGTTTAAGTGAGAGAGGGCGGCCTGTCTCTCTTGATTCGCTTTCTAACTCCTGGTCCCCGGTTGAACGTACATGGTGTCCCTAGTGGAAGTACTGTTCGGAAATGTCCCGCGTGGCAATACTGTTCCCTCCGTGGAAGAACGTCGCCCAAATCAGGACAAGCGTGTGAGCTGATGTGTTGTGTATGTGTCTCTGTGTGTTGATGTGGGTGTTCTGTGTGTGGTGTGTGGTGGTGTGTCTGCGAGTGCAAGTACAGTGGTTTGGTGGAGCCCTTGGGTTTCTCTCTTGAGCCCCCGGACTACAGCAGAGGCCGGACCGGCCCATCCACACTGTGGATCAAAGCCCTGGGGGCCATGTTCACGTGCAACCCTTCAACACTCTGGCGGCCACGTGAGGACTGGTGGGCCCCTCGGTAAGATGGAACAACAAGCCAGAGGCGGCACTCGGTCTCTGAATGCTCCTTCTTCTTTCCTGTTTCCCTGATGAAGCCTCTAAGGACCCAACGTTTGCTTTAACGAACAGACGTTAGTGGCATGTAATATCAGAACGTGATATGGGAGAGTTGTCTCCATGCGTGGGCATCACAAATTTTCTATATTTTTCTCTAATCTACAGAAAACTTGTTTGAACTACTAAAGAATTCCACTGCAGCTGATGCTTGATGTTTGTGGTTGGGCCAGAAAACTGTAAAGTGGGGTTCCTGTTCTGTTTCAGAGTTTTGTCCCAAATCAAGACGCAGCGTCGTCTCTTTGGTTTAATGACACCACTGAGTCTCCACTTCCTGTGGCACCAGGCACGTCGCAATGGCCCATGCCGGTCCGCACCTGAGGACCCGACTTCAAGAGGAAGTTCGCTCCTGTTTCAGTGCCAAATCACTGCGTCCGGTACAATCGTAATCCACTTTGAATGGCACCACCCCTCAGTGTGGTGTGCTGATGAGTATTGTGTTGTTTTATTGCTGAACACAACCCCCATCCTTAGTCAGTTGTTCTTATCTGCACCGCCCGCTGGGGAAACAGCCTTCTAAGAACATACCACTCCTTGGGCTGAGAGTAGCCAGACCACATGCTGCAGAGGGAAATGGGACCAGCTTCAGCCCGAGACTCCCCAGTAATACCTGATTCTAGGCTCCCGAGCGATCCCCTCCAGCATCGACAGCGAGTCGCGGCCAGCAGACCTCGGGAGAGACACGTCCGCAGGCTCTGATGTGTCACACGAGTGAGGATTGAGAGAGAGCTTCAGTGCGCTTGTTAGAATAGTGTATGATGTAAATCTAGCCATGTAATGGATCTTTTTCTGATCTATTGATGCTGTCATACAAGCTAAAAAGTGAGTGACATTGCTGTCATGCTGTAAAAATGCGAATCAGCACCACTTAAGAAATAGTTCATGTCCAATATATCACACTCATACTACACATATAACGCTTCAAGTTCTCAATAATTCATCATATGTAACGCTCGTTGGTTCAGTGAACAACGGCAGGAGATTTTAGAGCTTTAGAAAGGTGGTCCTGGAACATTATGATTGATGGGAACTAAGGTAACAGAAATGTAGTTGAATTGACGCTTCTTCTTCGCAAACAGCATTGATTACAATCTGTGTAGTCTTATTGTCACAAAAAGTTAATTTTACGGTGTCATGTTTGAGGTGCAGAGTGAACATTGCCCCCCACTTGCCCCCCCCGCGGCACCCCCCCGCCCCCATTCCACCGGGGCCCACTCTTTATAGTGACCTACCTGTGATCGATGGTCCCCACTAGCGATCCCTGCGTAGCCGGACACTACGTGTACGGACCGAGGCGGGGCGAGGACTATAACTCGCCGGCTGCAGCTGCGTGGTCCAGACGGTATGACTGAAGCTGACATCAGGCATATCCCGTGAAAGGGGAGAAATTTTTATCATCTTGTGCCGCAATCCATAGAACGACATTCTCTCAGTGAAGGAAGGTAGCAAGTAAGTAGCTCAATAGTAAAAAGTAAATAGTCCTTTCTTATATCGTTACAATGTTATTATTTAGTCACCATATAACTGATATGGGACGGTAAAACGAATCAATGCTCCCTTGGTTCACAGGCTCGGGTGCAGTGTCGGTGTCAGTGTTTCCTTGTCCAGAGCTGAACCGGGGTCTGTGGGTGCACTGTCTGGTTCCGCCACAGGACAGGAAAGTGCGACTCTTAGTCCCATCACTGCCATCAGCACCATGAAGCAGCTAGACATTATTGCAGTCATACTCATACTCTTTATAAACTGTCTCTCTCTCTCTGGTTGTTTTTACGGGGGAAAAAAGGGAGTGAGAGGAAAGATTTATCTTTTCTTTTTGGAACTCCCAAGGTTATTTCAAATTTGCTTTTATTATGTTGAATGAATAAAAGTGAAAACAGCCAGCGCAGCTCGCTTGCTGTTAAACCGTAGCGGGGACGCTTTACACTGGGCCCCGGACCAGACGGGGACCCCCCCCATCTTAAACCAAGTTTCAAGGGCATCTTTAATGCTCTGAAAGCATCTTTCTACGTGCCATTGATTTTCTGCCTGAGCGATGCTGACCTAAACAGGTAGAATTGTACACTGATATTTGCTTTTGATTCTTATATGTTTCAGTTTCTTTGATGTTACCATTTAATACACTATAATTTTCCCAGATAATAATTCAAGCCGGTTAAAATTTCTTAAGCTGCATTTCAAGAAGTGTGAGGGTTGAGTGTTGACGTTGCCCCCTCACACGCTTGACAAGATGCCAGGAGCAGTCCTGGGTCTAGGGGCCCCAGGCTCTTATGACCATGGTGCCGGGGGACGCCGTGCGTCCCTGATCGGTTTGGCCCACAGGGTGTCCAACAGTTGGTCATGGTGAGTGTGGTTCAGCTCTGCGTCAGTGGGGGCCGCCAAGCCCACTACATCCTTTTGATGCTTTTGTTAGAGAAATGCCAAATGAAGTTTTTTCTTATTGCTATCTCACACTGGAACTTGTCATGTCACGTGACAGGCTGGACTCTCTGCTGTCTACCAAACACTTTCAGAAAAGCAACATGATGTACAGTATATATATGATATGATAATATATATATATATATAGATATATAGTATATAATATATATAATAGATTATATATATTCACAGTTAATCTCATGGGCATATGTCCAGAGTAGATCCTATTAGATCAAATCCGGGATGTAATCCAATTACTTTAGGAGTTTATAACCATGACTAGGACTAAGAGGATTACGTGAGGAAAGTTTCATGAATCTCCGTATTGTTTTTTAAATCCTCTCGGGGAAAAACTCAAAGTCCCAGGGGGGTCAGACGAGTGCAGTACTGAACTGGAGAACTGCACTGTGTTGCATACGTAAATTACAAACAGTAAGGGGCGTCTACGTATGAAAGAACCAGTGGCACGATCCTCTAGACATTAACCGAGACCGTATCTCCTCTTCTGATGCCAGTTTAGAAGCCTACACTGAGATGGTTTGTAGATTAAATTGTTGTTATAGTGATTCTATAGTATGAAAGCAGAACGTCTGGTTATACGAAAGAGTGTGTATGAGAAAGGGGACGTTGGACGGTGAACAGTGTCCTGTGTCGCACAGCAGCCGTATCATTCGTCACTAGGGAACCTTCTGTGTAATTTGTCCCCGCCCTTTCCTTTAAATCAATTGCTTATGGTCATTTGTGACGATACAAAAAAGAAAAATCGAATTGTGCAAATGTAGTTTAATGACCAAAGTGGCAGCTCATATTTCTGAAATTAAACACACGAATAATAGTTATTAGCTGTAGTTATGATTATGGTTCCTCTTGCTTCTCCGTCGTTCCTTCACACATGAAAAACACTAGGTTCTATTTGCTTAACATGTTTAATCTGGCGATGTAACCGCGTATTGGATTCCTGGCTCTCCCGCCCCCCCCGCCCCCAGCCAGAAATGATTGTCTTCTTTGCATTTGGTTTCAGCAAATGGCTCGTGGAACTGTGATTTCCCCCTCCCTGCCACTAATGGCGAGACATCGTGTGGTGTGGCGCTTGGTTTTGGAAGAAGTCCTTCTCTCTTGTGCATTAATTCTCATTTATTTTTCCACCTTTTTAATTTTATAGGCACAGACCAGCTGTCAGAACTAACTGAGAACATATTTTTTGTACATGGCCCAAAGGTTGCGAGGATAGTGCTGTGAGCGTGTTATCGTAGTCCTTACTCCCCCTGCAAACTTACGGTATTGTCGTAAAGACATTCTATCATGCTCTTGATCAATACAGGGGAAATGCCAGCCCATGTAAAGCAGGTATTTCCGAGTCATATGAGCGGTTGGGGCAGTTTGTCCCACTCAGCTGAAGTGATTGAGGTGGCATGTTCTGAGGTACGAGTAGCTGTGATTAGCCTTGGAAACAGAAGAATCACAGTTCATTTCTAATAAATAGGACTTCTTGTAGAAAAATCCATTTTAATGAGAATATACATATGCCAATGTATTCGCCTCATATTGATAAATTTATTTGCAGCCAGTCCGCCACCACCTATGACGAACACATAGAGCTTTCGATGGGTGGTTATAGATTCAGTGGCATTAGCTGAGCTCAAGTAATTAACAGGAGCACACCTCAGGTACCCAACCATAAATCCCAGTTAATCCATCATTCCTCTGACATGAAGCGTTACAACATGGCAGGGTGGGGGCCCTACACCCTTTGATGTCACACAATATCCCACGATTAGTCACAGATGGATTACTGGAGCTGAGTTTCAAATCACACGAGTCCGCAGTTAAAGCAGATGGGAGATGCTTCCATATCTCAGAACAGAACCAGGTCCCACCACAGGCCGACTGCTCTATCTATGTTGTGGAGGGCAGCAGCTGATCAGCCCCTGAGTCTCGGCCATTGGACGGAGGGCTGCGTTCCAGTTCGTTTAGACAGAGTCCTGTTTGCTGAGTCTGGCAAAAAGCTTCTCGACAACACAGTCTGTTAACCACTTCTGTGTGGCCGCAGCTACGTGTAACTAGGTCTCTGGCTCTCTCTCCAACCTAATCACTTATACCACAAAACACTGGATGGGATTGGGGGGGGGGCTTTGTAAAGGTGTCATTAGGGCCACACGGGTGAAAATGCCAATCAATGCAGCAGAGGGACCCTTTCTTGCCATAGGATTGCTGGCCGAATCCGACCGTGCGGGAGATCGGATGTGTGCTACACACCCTCCCTTCGCAACCCTGAGCTCTTGGTCCTAACGGTAGCTGGCCAGTCTGTGGAGCTCACCCTTTCCATATATATGTAATATATGGGGGGGAGGGTGGGGGGGTAGGGATATTATACAGGCTCAAGATATTACAAATATACTCTGCAAAATGACATAATATCTGATGTAATTATCAAATAGATGTTCACAACAACTGATTGTGTGCCCCAAAAGTGTGTAGTGCTTACAGTTAAATAGAAACATAACTTCAAAACATATTAATAAATCCACTTATTACATATATTTGGTTCCATTCCGGAAACTGGCTGTGTGGTCATCACATGAAACCTATTTTTTCCCAGTAACATACCATCGTATATTTTTGGTGTCACTTACAAATCGGATAATAGTGTACTCACCAATAAGCTCATAACTACTGAAAGTCCCTTTTCACTTTGAAAAGACTAAGAATATAGAGGAATTGTTTTGGAAGAGAAGCAGCCTGTTTTCCGTCTACGTATCGGTCCCACTTTCACATGTCTCTTTCTTCCCTTCCTACTCAGCAGAAACGTGGACCCTGAATTGTGTCTCTGCTGATGAGTGAGATCAGAGAGAAGGACAGGCATGAAAGTGCCAAGCATGAAAGACCTTTGGGGGGGGGGGTCTGAGAGCATGACTAGACCAACACGCTCCTCATTTTTCTGGGTTTCTAGAAACCGGCACCGAGGCGCCTGATCCATAATTAATTAAATCCATCTCGCTCGCCTCCTCTAAATCTCTCTCTTTTTCTCCTAGTCTGTTGGCGCTTGCTCACTTTTCGCGTCCATGGCTGCATTTCTTATCGTCCGTATCTTTGCCACCCTCAAGTGCCTATATCTCCCTTCTTCTTTCCTCTCCTCACTTCCATCTCTACCAGGCCACTGGGGGAAACCCTCGGCTGCATGTGTACAGTAGGTATTCGATATTTCTCCTCTCTCGTCTGCTCTCATCTCTCTTCTCTCTCATGTGCCCCCATCCTCCCTCCACTCTCGCCCTCAGACAGTGTAATCCTCTCCGGCTGTGCGGCAGTGCACCCCATATCTTTCAAGCGAGCCGTGATTTTGCCACCCTCAGGCAGGTCAACCTTCTGAACTTAGTTCATATGCACACAAAGCACCAGACGCATGTAACACACCACACACACCCCACACACCACACACACACCCACCTTGCGGCAATTAGTCATTTAACTGTGACTGTGACTTTCTTTGCTCCTGGGTCTAGCTTTAATAAATGCTGTGATGCATCGGCTGTTCACACAAAGCCTCTGCATGTGTCACTTGCCTGAATTATTCAATCATGCCATCGCCATCTTGCAACCTGATCATGCATCATTTCAGTCACCCGTCCACCGATATCATGGATCCAGCAGGTATAAATAGAGCTTTTGAGTGCCTTTTGTTCCAAGGAATAAAGTTTGTGTTTTCTTTCCCACATACGATAAGACCAGAGAGGGTGTAGGTTCTCCAGATTGTTGGCCAGTTGTTTCGTGTCGCTTTTACATGCAGGCTGGGACGCTGAGGCTACACCTACAAATACGATAGACCAGCTACAGTCAATGTGCATGCGTTGGATTGTCTGTAGAGTCCTTCTGTCGACCTTTAGGTAACAGCTGTCTGGCAATGATTATGATAATGTAATGCCGAAACCCATACATAAGGTTAATGCTAGGTATGGTGAAACAATGGCTCTGTTCTAGCTGCTGTTTCAGGGCCTTGACTAGAACTGATTCATAACTTTAATGATGTTTGATTGGTTTATTAGGAAGGATGGAAGGAGCATGGGGAGTGAATACCGTGACTGTGATCTTCTCTGCTGGGTACTCCTGGCTGGGTGTTCGGATGGTTAGCTGGCACTCCGGGTGCCGTCCTGTGGTGTGGGGCTGTAGATCCTTTGCCAAGACTTTTATCCTGCTATTTTCAGTTTTACTTGATTGATTTTGTGTATTCCATATAGACATGTTTGCATGCTTTCATTTAAAAAAAAAGACCATTATATTGTTTTCGCATACTGTCAAAATGATATATAGCCTCAGTATACCTCTGTCTGAAGCCACCATTTTAGGAGCCTGTCATTTAGACCGCACCTCCTGAAAAGCCCAGGTCTACTTGGATTGGTCAGTGTTGTTCTGGTCTTCAGGTTCGGCTGCTCAAGGGATCCTCTGCACCTATCACTGCAAGCGGGGGATTGACTGTAACGTTGAGTGGTGCCCTTTCTACCTATATATGCAGTCCTGGCCTGGTTTAAAGGCCCAGTCTCTGAAAATACGGCTGTTGCAGTTCCTGTGTGGTTTTGAGCCGTTGTTGTACTTTCACCACTGTATCATATTCCCTCCGCTGCCCCCCGACCCCTTTTACCGAGTAGGAGCTTAACGTATCTGCATCCTGGGCTGTCCGCCCATTCACCTGGGCTTTTTCTGTGTACCGATCTGACTGCCGCATTTTCTTTATGAGAGAATCATGGCACAGATTGAAAAAGGGCAATGATAACTTGTCCACGTGGATTGTACCCCGTATGATTTCATGTGACCCAATGAACAATGCAGATTGATAGATCTTGTCACTTAGCATTCCCCACTTGCCCACAGTCCACACATCGCCTCATCACTCGTTTATGTTTTCAACTGCTTTCTTGTGAGATCTCCGGATTTGAGAGTTCACTATTGGTGGTGCATGACTTTATGTGATATCAAAAATCAAAAGAATAAAGTTGTATTGATATTTTTTTGGTTCGTTGTGTGCTGGGTGTTGCAAGTATGTGTCACACACAGCTTCCCGTCCAGTCAGCCAGGTTTTTTTTGATAAATAATAATATAATACGTGACACCCACACCCACAACACACACGACACCACACACACACCACACTGATCCTGGTCATTTGCTTATAATTGGAATGTGCAATCATAAAATGGAGACGATGTTAAGACAACACAGACGAACGACCAGTTACCCTTCACCTCCCGCGCCGTATAAGAAGGGAGCGGCCCCCTGGGAAATGCGGTTCTTGTCATCCTCCTCTGTATCGAGGTTGACCTTCAGCAGAATGGATACAGTGGCCCCACCGTAATGCATGTAAGCCTCAGTCTATCATTTAGTCAGCCACAGTGCCCGCACAACTGGGAGGCAGCAGGTTGCCCCCTATGTGTGTCACCCGCTCCCACCCAGCCCTTTAGCTGAGCAATGAAGACAAGCATCAAAACTCAGGAATGAAAGGCCAAGAAACGCTTGTTACACTAGGTCAAGACTCTCACCAGACTGTTCCCTTTGACTAAGCTAACCCTGGAGGATCTCAGAGTTCCCCCGCGACCTACGGTAACCCGGATGGAGCTGCAGAGTTCCCCATCAGAGACCTCAGGTATAACCCTGGTAGGGAGCTGCAGAGTTCCCCAGCAGAGACCTAGGTAACCCTGGAGGAGCTGCAGACGTTCCCCATAGAGACTGGAGGCTTTTAGTTCAAAGTTTTGGCATGTTCTGTAAATTAAATGATGCCAAATCCTCCACACTCACTGTTAATGTCAGGTTGTGGGCAGACAAACAAAAAAAAGTGTCCACGGGGCACTGTAGTTATAGTAACGTTTTTCTGGGAAATCCTCGTATTGTTCCTTTTCTATTTCTTAATTTGATTAGACTTTGTCCAGTTTTGCCTCTTTCCTCCCGGTGTTTTTCCAGCTACCCAACCCATCTGCCATTTTAAAAGCCTTTAATGGTGCGGCTTGGGGTGGTCAGGGACTCACTGCTCACATCCGAACACCCGTCTAGCTTTCTCATTGTAATTCCTCACCACAACAGTTACTCGGCCGGGTCACAAGAGAACTTCACCAGATAATGAATTAGTATTCACCGGCCACACACACACACGTGCGCACACACATGTCTCTTTTATCTCAAGATTTGACTTTGTGTGTGAGCTACTTCCAGTTGTGTTTGGAAGCATTTGTAAATCCTCTCGTCCAGCAGTTATGTGGACTCGAGCCTGCAGAGGGGAAGCAGCGATGACCACAGTGTGATTTTGGATCACGTTTCATGCGCCGTGCTTACGTCTGCATGTTGTAATTGCTTCTGCTTACACTGCACATTACGACTCTGCGAGTGCACGGCACCGTCCTGTACTTTTTTTAATAAGGGCTAGGCTCCAGTGGTAGAGAGGTCGCCTGCCAATCCGCTCGGAGTGTAGAGTAGTGATTGGAGTGTGTTCTTGACAGTGTTGGCACCATACGGCAGCCCGGCCAAGTGTGGCAAATGGTAAAGGGTCCTGCACTCTGGTACAGCACACTTTGAGTATCCGTTAAGCAGACAAAGAAAAGAGCATATAAGGAACATCTCTATTTCATGTAACATGTTTTAACATCCCATTTTGCATATTTTTGGATGATGCGTTATAGTTTTCAAGTTTGTGTATTATGTTATTCACTATGCCATCAAGATTACCTGTTATTACACCAGTCTGTCAATAATGAACTTCTCAGTGGCTTAGTGTTGTTTTAGAGGTCAGTCGTATCCAAGGTGGTGGACTGAGGTGTGGAAAAGTGGACTGTAGTACCTAGGGTCCTCAAGTGTAAGAGGCCAAAAGAAAGCTAGATAATAGGTTGGGGATGGGCCCACGAGAAAATGCCCTTACTTACAGGTTCCAACATTCTGGCTAAACGCCCTGGGTTGTTTCTTTTAGGTCTCCTGTGAATGAACTTAACACCTTCAGTTGTCCCTCTGCTTCCGCCTTTAGCCAGGCTAAATGAATCACCTGCCTTTGAGATCCATTAGTTGCATTCAGACATGCCAGCTTTGATGTGTGCACTGTGCGTGCGTATGTACGTACATGCCGAGCCAGCCTCAAGAAGAAGCCTGTGAGGCTGACCACAGTACCCAGAACACTGCAGCTCAGTTTGACACTGAGTGAAAGACAAACGTGGGGATTTGATCATTGCATGGGTTGCAAGTCACGAGAGACACAGTTTCACAGTTTTTAGTGACCACTGTGGTAAATACTGATGGATACGGACGTAGTCCAGGCAGCGCGTGTGGGGATGATGGGACGCTGGAGCTCTCACTCAAAGAGCCCAATGGACGCTCAACCCACTGTAACCGCCCCTGTTGAGATTCAACATTGCCGTATTGTTTGTCAAGCAAGTCCAATTTTACTATAGCCCAAAGCAACAAAAAAAACTCAGACAACACCCTCTGTCCTCAGACCCTCAATAGGAAATAAGGAACTAATGTGGTGGTAACCTCAGAAAACAACATAGAGTCCCTCTCCAGTACAGTTGTGTACAGAACAGATCAGTGTGATGAAATGACTGAATGAAACTATCCAAGTGGACACAGGTGAACCAACCGCAGCAGACTGCAGACACACGGAATTGACTCTTAGTTACAGATCCAAACAGACTCAACTGAAATTCATGACTTCAGTACAAACTAATCTGATGAGGGGGGAAGTGCAGCTGGAGACACTCATCTGATTAAGCCATGAACACAGCTGTTGGAGGTCGTAAAACACGACATGACACTGAAGGACAGTGATGGTTACACCACATAGAACAGAAACGACTCAAGCAAACCCTAGATCCCGGACCAGGGCCTGCTTTACAGAATGAATGGATGATTTTTGACTGTCACAAGACGGTGATCACGCCAGGGGGAACGTGGTTCGGCAAAATGTATATATTTTTTCAAACTTGGCCCTGGATTGTAGCAGACTGTTTTCATTCTGTCAGAGGTTTTAAAGGTAAAAGTCCTACACCTGCAGACAGTTTTATCACATGTTTATTTCCCAATTTTTTCTTATAATTTAATGTTTTTGCTACTTAGGCTTGCATTGTCAGTTGGACATTCACAGAGGACATTTGAAAAATAGGTGCTTACATTACTGACATTCTGTTGCTTCATATTTATATTAATAATCGCTTGGTGGCATCGTACTTGTGATGTGGGGGGGGTTGTGTCAGCAACACTAGGGCAGTCTATCAGTCCTCAGCAGCATATACCACTTTATGGAAATCCCAGGTTGGAATAGCATCTAAATAACATTCCTGGCAGGAGAAGCTATACTTTAGATGTTTTTGCCCACATTTACAAAGAAACTGTTTCACATCTGCTCATGTCTGTACAACAAAAACTATCATACAGAGGTGTGTTTCTGCTCTTAGTAACCTCTACTTCAGTGGGATGGTATTGGATTCTGGACAATGCTGGACTGAAGCCACCCCCTCAACTTACAACTTCTCTGTCCTTTCAGCTGATGCACTTCCATAATCTGGTTGTGTTGGCTTCTTTGACAACATGTCGTTTTTAGTCTAATACTACTGTAGTGTCTACTGTATTCTCAGATTGTACTCACTACAACTTTACACAACACGCAAGGACAAGTTTCACCTCAGACGTAGGGAATTTCCGCTTCTGTTCTCTAATGTGAATAGCATTTTCCTACTTAACACAATGAGGGCTTTTTTGGGGGGTCTTTATTGGTGAATCAGTTTGTTTGAGTCAGTGGTGGCCTAAATGGTTAAAGAAGCAGCTTGGCTGCTGCGTCTTATCCCCCGACCGCCAGTAGACAAACGGGTGGGGAACGTCGAAACAGCAAAGGGCGCTTGTCCCTCAGCCCCTTACCACAACTAAGTCTCTTTGAGCAAGGCCCCTCACCCCCCCCCCCCCACTCTCTCTTTATCCGCTTTTCCTTTTCTCAACTTTCCCCTCTTGCTTCCACACGTAGCACATAGGACTGCTATCCCACCCCTCAACTCCATCCTTACTTTGTCCGAATGCTAATGGCCAATGTAGTAGGTGTTTATACACACACACATACACACATATAACACAGACTACACACCACATGCAAATGTCCTAGCTGCTGCATCTGCTGTGGCACACGGTATATGAAGCGAGGAAAAGGGAGGAGTAAAGGTGAGAATCATAGGAATTGACAGTAGAGGATGGGATGAGTTGTCCGGAGAAACAGATAGAGTGATGTGTGAGTAGAAATGATCGAGCTGTATGTTGGAGATCAGATAGAAAAAGCTGGTGAATGATAATTTCAAGGTTGACAAGGTGGTGCCAAGGCCACGCAGCGCTCCTCGTCCCATGTGATAAGATATGAACATGGGTGATCCACACCTGCCCACTGTTCTGTCTGTCCTCTGTCCTGCCAGGTGATGCCTCTGACCGGGTTACCACAGCAAACCAGCAGAGTCCCATCGTGTAAATGTTGGCAGTAGTTGTATTAATAATCTCCGCCAGTTTTGCAGCCGCAGCATCATGACCAGTACGAGCATTAAAGGTCGACAACACATGTATTAGGGGTCATAGATACATATGCAAAAGCAAAGAATAAGTAGAAACTGAAGAACAAACAAGCTGACCTGTTGCCAGCGTCAAAGAATCTTTGAATGTGAGGATAGACCTGGGTGACGATGAACGACTGCTCGGCAACTCTGACTACAAACCGAGCGGCCATCCGCAGTGGCCACGAGCTCTTCGCCCACTCAACAACAAAACCCTAAATAAAAACCACTGTGTTATTGTTTTCTGATTGAATGCAAAGAAATTAAATCACTAGAAACTGAACTTTACTTAATGTGGAGCCTTACGTTTGATTTTAGACTTGCTCCTCGCTGAGTCCACAGTCTGTGGTGCCTCACAAGTCAAGGGAAAGTATCTGTTACTACGACACCCAGGATCATCATAAGTCCGTCAACTGCTGCTCTTCCTCTTTGAGAATGTCTTTTTGCATCAAAGGACATGGATTGTCCTTCTGCTTATTCGTCCACAGCAATCATGTGTGATATCACCCACAGCACAGAGAAACACCACAGAGGAACCACATCTGTTAGTTTTAGGTGGACTTGTAGCCACATGTAATTGAGAGCATGCTTATTTTCAACACCTGCTGCTGGTTTGCACAGTATTGAATCAAGGCTCAGCATTGTGGATTCTGGCCTGTGCAACAACCATACAGTGGTGTCCACTCAATTAGAGACTGCCAGATGAGGAACACATACCCTCCTGCTATGGATGTCCAAAACAGGTTCCATCAGCTGACAGGAAAGTCTGTATATGGAATTCCACAGCCTGGAAATACTCCTCTGTTAGTCTTGCTTCTGGCCTCCTGTCTGATGCTGGGCTTCAGCATTGGATGGCAACCCCCGTCCTCTATCAGGACAACATCTATTATTTATAACTGTAATAGTCCTCTGGGGAGTGACCAACCCTCAGGATATTGCAGCTGACTCGTAGTTCCCTCGCATACAATGATGCATTTAGAATCTTGATGAAGCGTCCCAGATGGACCAGTGCTAGCCTTCTGTGTGTGACCTGTAATGTTCCCACCTTCTACACTGTGCTGAGGAAGTTTATGTACAGATTTATATGTCGATTAACTGAGTCAAATATACGATTTTAAATGGCTCAATTTATCTTGCATTCGTAGTGCACTATAACTAGTATTCGTCAAACTATGGACATCACTGGAACATGCATCTGTACTTGTTTATCATTGAGCATGCATTGGTAAATTTGTATGTGATATGTGTTTCTTGGGGGGTTGTGATAATTTTGGGACTATATGTATTTATGTCTGTGTCTGGTCTGAACCCCTTTTGTAATGTGTTTTTTTTTGTTTTAAAAGTAGCAGCGTGTGGGATGCAGTCGGCTCGTAAAAAATAAAGTTATTTAAAAATTGAAATCGTGATCAGGGTGAATTGAGATCACAATTTTATAACAATCATGCAGGCCTACTCTGGGGTAGACTAAATATTAGAAACACTTCTCATCTGCACTGGTCTGAACCATAGACATGAGTCTGCACACAGACAGCAATCCTCTTCCATCAGACAATCTAATACACACTAATAACTTAAAGCACCCATATTCTGCTCATTTTCACGTTCATAATTGTATATTGAGGTTGTACCAGAATAGGTTTACATAGTTTTTTCCCAAGTTTTAATGCATGTGGAAGCACCAAAGACACAAATAATATAATATGGGCACTTTAAATACATATTGGTTCCGATGAATGCTCATTTGGATAAACCTGTGGATTTCTACTGTACATGATGGTGCAGGTAGGGCAGAGATCCAGTCAGGGTCCGGGACGTTGTGATGATGATGAAGATGATACAGTGTGTGTGAAGCATAGGGGATACCATGTGACTGGAGAACGTGTGTGTGTGTGGAGCGTTGGGCTCTGCTGGCCTTCTGCTCTCCCTTTAGTATATTGACATCTCCATACACGGTCACACAGAGGCTTCACAGTCGGCTGAACTAACATGAAATAAGAACTTCTGTTGGAAATAAAGTCTGCTATTTGACTTACTGTATATCTCTAGTGGAGAGCACACTACATCCACACAGCCAGCCTATGGAGTCCTCTCTGCTTTCCACAGAGCCACCACACCACACTGAGCAGATGGGACGCTCTGAAACAGCATCCATGCTAACTCTCAACACTGTGTGTGTGTGTGTATGTGTGTGTGTGTGTGTGTGTGTGTGTGTGTGTGTGTGTGTGTGTGTAGGTGGTGCTGGATCCCCAGCTGGCTGCCGTCATGGTGTCCAACCTCTAGCCTCCAGCTCCAGGCTGCAGAGGACAGGATGCTGCTATGTAAGGACAGCTTCTCTATCTTTTAGTTTCCATCCAGCACTAAAGAGAGGAATGATTGTTCTGTTGTAAATTATATTTGGACAGTGGGAAAGAACTGCCACCATTGCCATAAAATCACTAACTTCATACTAGATTGTTTCAGCTGTGAAGAGGGCGTGTCACATCAGTTTATTCTATGAAAATAATGACAACCAATCACACATTAGCCTTTGTTAGTTTTACGTTCCTCTTTCATTGCTCTTCCCTTTCTTTTTAGGTGTAGAAAGCACTTTCTCCAAACAATACATCCCCATCGCTAACGGCAACCAGCTGTGGACTCTGACCTTTAGCAGTGACCGTGTCAAAGACAGAACCCCCATGGTTCTGCTCCATGGGTTTGGAGGAGGCGTGGGCCTCTGGGCTCAGAACCTGGATGCTCTGTCCCAGCACCGGCCCATCTGGGCCATGGACCTGCTGGGCTTTGGACGGAGCAGCCGGCCGCGCTTCTGCACAGACGCCCAGGGGGCAGAGGACCAGTTTGTGGAGTCTATAGAGCAGTGGAGGGCTGAAGTGGGTCTGGAGTCCATGATCCTGCTGGGACACAACCTGGGAGGATACCTGGCTGCGTCTTACGCCATCAGATACCCCAGCAGGTGGGACTGGGTAGTTTTTCCTTTCAAAGGGATCTTTGTGGCGCTGATCTTTGGATTTGAGCTGCATCTGAAACCTTCCGCCTCTGAGAGGTGGAGCATGGCAGGTTATTGTAATATTTCTATGTATTATCAGACTTGTGATTGAGCTTGACCTAGGCTGATTTATTAGATTCATCTTTTGTTATGCAATTTCTATAAGAGCTCACCGTTTTAATTGTTGTTCATTATATGAATTGTTAGTGCAGGGGTGATGGAGACAAAATGAATATAGTGGTAGCCTAATTATCACAGAAAGGTAAAACAAATATTCACTTTAAGATGTTCTAAGCATTTGTGGAAGCAGGACCCAGAGGATGTTTGGCTTTTGTGATGAATTGAAAAGCACAAAGTGATCTTTGGCATGAGTCATTCATTCCAATATGTTCAGTTTCTCAAAGGGAGAATCCTGTCATACTGTGATTATATGTAAATATGATAGACATTAATATCACATTTAGCCCAGCACTGTAATGCTGTGATTACCTGAGAGGATTAATATTATAAGCTGATGAGTGATAAGGCTGTAAAAATGTAAGTGTGAAAATAAGACAGAGAGTATGAACATGTCTCGTTCCATAACCACTGAGCTTGAGACGATGTGATGATGTGAAAATACAGAGAACAATCAGCTGGGGCTGCAGCTCCCCCCCGAGCTTCATAGAGTTCAGCTCCTTGTTCATCGGAATCTGATTCAGAAAGGGATTTATTGCCAAGTACGTGTTTTATACATACGAGGAATTGGCCATGGTGTTGGGTGTTGGTGCATGTCACACATTCTCTGAATATCAAAAGGATAAGTAGAAACATATGCACACAGTAATATGTGTCCAGCTGCTACTTCACTGTTCTGGTTCACTCCCAGCCCACTGAAAAGCCTCTACCTGTTCTCTACCTGCTCAGCTCCAGACACACATTAAGCAGCTAAAGAGACACACATGTTCCTGGGGAGTTGGTAGAGACCAAAAGCTGCCTAAAGATAGGATATTGGACAGACATTAATCAAGATCAGTGGAATGCTGGGCTGTCTCTGCAGCAGAATGGTGACCAGAGAAAACCTTTGGCTCACATGGTAGACCAGAATGCACTGCGCTGCACCGGACCACTAAGGCTCCCGCTGAGGAACATACCATCAGCACGCCTCAGAGAGCTACGTGGTGGCCGGCTGGGAACAAATGATCCCATATTACAATTAAAAGATGAGCTGGAATATGTTTCTGAAAACATATGAGGCAAGAAATCTTAGTTTAGATTTCATCAGCACTGCTGAGTTTTACTGTGTCACCTGAGTTTAAGTGAGAGAGGGGCGGCTGTCTCTCTTGATCCGCTTCTATACTCTGTGTCCCCCGGTGGAAGTACTGTGTCCCCTAGTGGAAGTACTGTGTCCCCCGGTGGAAGTACTGTGTCCCCCGGTGGAAGTACTGTCTCCCCCAGTGGAAGTAAATCAAGCGTGTGTGTGTGTGTGTGTATTTGTCTCTGTGTGTGTGTGTGTGTGTCTGTGTGTGTGTGTGTGTGTGTGTCCTGCAGAGTGAAGTACATGGTTCTGGTGGAGCCCTGGGGTTTTCCTGAGCCCCCGGACACAGCAGAGGCCGACCGGCCCATCCCACTGTGGATCAAAGCCCTGGGGGCCATGTTCACGCCCTTCAACCCTCTGGCGGCCCTGAGACTGGTGGGGCCCCTCGGTAAGATGGAACAACAAGACAGAGGGCCTCGGTATCTGGCTGCTCCTTCTTCTTCCTGTTTCCCCTGATGAAGCTCTAAGGACCCAAACGTTGGCTTTCTAAAGTTTAGTGCATGTAAATAGAACCGTGTATGGGAACTTTTCTCCCAGCTGGGAGCATCAACAAATATTTTTATATTTTTTCTTAATATACAGAAAACTTGTTTGACTAATAAAGAATTCCACTGCAGCTGATTTGTGATGTTTTGGTCCAGACTTTAAAGTGTGGTTCCTGTTCATGTTCAAGTGTAATGACGCAGCGTCGTCTCTTGGTTTTGACACCTGAGCGTCCCCTCTGTGGCCCCTGCAGGGCCCATGCTGGTCCGAACCCTGAGACCCGACTTCAAGAGGAAGTTCTGCTCCATGTTCAGTGACAACACTGCGTCCGAGTACATCTACCACTTGAATGTGCAACCCCCCAGGTGTGTGTGCATGATGAGTCATTGTGTTTGTTTATGCTGAACACCCCCCCATCTTAGTCAGTTGTTCTTCTGCACTGCCCCAGTGGGGAAACAGCCTTTAAGAACATGACCAACTCCTTTGGCTGGGCTAGCAGACCCATGCTGCAGAGGATGGACCAGCTTCAGCCCGAGATCCCCGTGGCCCTGATCTACGGCTCCCGCTCCAGCATCGACAGCAGCGCGGCCAGCAGCCTCAGGGAGAGCCGGCCGCACTCTGATGTAGTCAGCACAGTGAGTTGATGAGAGAGCCATGCGCTTTGTTAGAATGTGTATGATGTAAATCTCTATTCATGTATGGATTTTTCTGATCTATTGATGTGCTTTCATACAACGTAAGTGAGTGACTATTGCTGTCATGCTAAAAATGGAAATCAGCACCATTACGATAGTCTCATGTTCCCATATAACAAAACAATCCTTCAGCATACTCATTCACTCATTATTAACGTCTGTTTCAAGGTAAGAACAACGGAGATAAATGGTAGAGTGTGGTCTAGACCGGCTTTTTATGAAAAGTGTCCTGTGATAACATGATATGATTTGAAACTATAAATGAATGTAGTTGAATTGAACTGTCTCTTCAAAAACATTTATTACAATTCTTTAGTCTTTATTCACCAATAAAAGTGATTTAGGTGTCATGTGTGTGACAGAGTGAAAC
>NC_045738.1:26758868-26772122 GCF_008692095.1 Etheostoma spectabile | reverse complement strand
CCCCCCCCCCTCCCCTTTTATATGACTGACCCTGTGATGGTCCCCCAGACGATCCGCGGAGCCGGACACTACGTGTACGCTGACCAGCCCGAGGACTTCAACCTCGCCGTGCTGCAGCTGTGTGGCCACGTGGACTGAAGCTGACCTCAGCAGCCGTGCACAGGGGAGTTTTTATATCTTGTGTGAATACATAGACGGATTACATCCTCAGTGAAGGAATGCAGTAAGACTCAATATAAAAGTAAAGTCCTTTCTTATATCATAACAATGTTATATTTAGTCACATCTTAAATGATATGAAGTGAAACAGAA
The DNA here is from genome assembly GCF_008692095.1 of Etheostoma spectabile. Classification (NCBI taxonomy): domain Eukaryota; kingdom Metazoa; phylum Chordata; class Actinopteri; order Perciformes; family Percidae; genus Etheostoma; species Etheostoma spectabile. The sequence goes on along the minus strand of NC_045738.1, from coordinate 26,771,810 downwards.
TCAATGTCCCTTGGTTCAAATGGCTCGGTGCAGTGTCAGGTGTCAGGTGTTTCCTGTCAGAGCTGAACCTGGGGTCTGTGGGTTCCCGTCTGGTTCCGACACAGACAGGAAGTGGACTCTTCAGTCCATCACTGCATCAGCACCAGGAAGCAGCTAGACATGTATCTGCAGTCATTACTAATCTCTTTCATAACGTCTCTCCTCTCTGGTTGTTTTTAGCTTTTCTTTTGGAACTCCAAAGTTGATTTCATTTGCTTTTATTATGTGAATGTAATGTGAAGCCAGAGCAGCTCGATGGTCTGTTAAACCTACGGGACTGCTTTACACTGCCCCCCCCCCCCATCTTAAACCATTTCAAGGCATACTTTAATTCTCTGAAAGCATCTTTCTACGTGCCATTGATTTTCTGCTGAGCGATGCTGACCTAAACAGTAGAATTGTACACATGATATTTGCTTTTGATTATTTATGTTTCAGTTTCTTTGATGTTTACATTAATACACTAATAATCTTTCCCAGATAAATATTAAGCCTGAAAATTATCATTAGCTGCATTTCAGAGAAGTGTGAGTTGATGTTGACTTGCCCCTCACACGTTGACAAGATGCCAGGATGCAGTCCTGGGTCTAGGGGCCCATGGCTCTTATGAACATGGTGCCGGGGCAGCGCCGCGTCCTGAGCTTTGCCCACAGTGTCCACAGTGTCGGTGAGTGTGTTCAGCTCTGTGTCAGTGGGGGCCGCCAGCCCACTAAATCCTTTTGATGCTTTTTTAGAGAAATGCCAAATGAAGTTTTTTCTTATTGATAATCTCAACTGGAACATTGTCATGTCATCTGTGCAGCTGGACTCTCTGCTGTCTATCAAACATTCAGAAAAGCAACATGATGTACAGTATATATATATATATATATATATATATATATATATATATATATATATATATATATATATATATATATATATATATCTCACCAGGTTAATCTCAGGTAGTGTGTGCATCATGGGAAGTGTAAGATCCAGTGATTTTAGACCCATACTATGGACTAAAGAAGGATTTCATGATCTCCTATGTTTTTTAAATCCTTCTCTCTCAGGTCACCGAGGTGCAGTACTGAACTGGAGAACTGCACTGTTTCAATGTAAATTAAAAAGAATCTACGTATGAAAGAACCAGTGGACAGTCTCTAGACATGATCAACAGAGACCTGTATCTACCTCTTCTGATGCCAGTTTAGAAAAAATACACGTAGATGATTTTGTAATTAAATTGTTTATGATTCTATAGTATGAAAAGCAGAACGTCTGAGTTAGAGAGGTGGTAGGAAGAAAGGGACGTTGACGTGGAACAGTGTCCTGTGTCTCACAGCAGCCGTATCATTCGTCACTAGGAACAATGTCTTGTAATTTGTCTGCCTTTCTTAAATCAGTTGCTTAATGGTCATTGTTGACATACAAAAAAGAAAAATAAATTGTGCAAATTATTTCAATGCCAAAGTGTGACAGCTCATATTTCTGAAATGTAAACACAAATAAATAGTTATTAGCTGTAGTATGATTATGGTTCTCTTGCTTCTCCGTCTTCTGTCACACATGAAAAACATAGGTCTGTTTGCATTAACATGTTTAATCTGCGATGTAACCCTTTGATTCCTGGCTCTGCCCCCCCCCCCAGCCAGAAATGATTTCTTTGCATTTGTGTTCAGCAAATGGCCTCGGTACTGTAGTTCCCCTCACTGCCACTAGAGGGCACTCGTGTGTGTGGCGCTTGTGGAAGAGTCTTCTCTCTTTTGCATTAATATCTCCATTTATTTCCACCTTTTTATTTTATTAGCACAGAAAGCTGTCAGAAACTAACGTGAGACATATTTTTTGTACATGGCCAAAAGGTTGTCTGAGGATAGCTGCTGTGGAGCAGGTAGTGTTTCGTAGTCCTTACATCCAACCTCAAACATTAACAAGGATATTGATCGTAAAAGACATTCTATCTGCTCTTTGATCAATACAGGGGAAATATGCAAGCCCATGTAAAAGTATTTCCGAGTCATATGGAGCCGGTGGGGGCAGTTTGTCCCACTCAGCTTGGAGAGTGATTGAGGTGGATGTTTCTGAGGTACAGTAGCTGTTGATTAGCCTTGGAAACAGAAGGAATCACATTCATTTCATTTAGGAACTTCTTTAGAAAAATATCCATTTTAATGAGAATATTACATAATGCAATGTTTCCGCCTCATATTGAGAATTTATTTGCAGCCTCCCCACCCACTTAGACGGAACAATTAGAGCTTTCATGGGTGGTTTATCAGTGGCATTAGCTGGATGTCAAGTAATTAACTAGGAGCACACCTCAGGGTACACACCATAAATCTCCAGTAATGCCATCATTCCTCTGACATGAGAGCGTTAAACACACCATGGCAGGGTGGGGCCGCTACACGCCTGTGAGTCACACAATATCCCACTGATGAGTCACAGGATGGATTACTGGAGCTGGAGTTTTCACAGAGTCCCAGTTAAAGCAGATGGGAGATGCTCCATCATCAGAAACCAGGTCCCAACCAAGGCCACTGCTCTATCTATGTGTGGAGGAGCAGCAGGGATCAGCCCCTGAGTCTGGACCATTGGACGGAGGGCTGTGTTCCAGTCGTTTAGAAAGAGTCTGTTTTGCTGAGTCATGGCAAAAAGCTTCTCTGACAAACAGCTGTTAACCAGCTTCTGTGTCCTGCAGCTGTCTATCGTGTCTGGCCTCTCTCCACCCTAATCCATTTATACCACCACTGGATGGGATTGGGGGGGGGGCTTTGGTTAACAAGGGTGGCATCAATTAGGGCATCATAGGGGAGCTGCACCCTTTTGACACATAGGATTGCTGCCTCCACCTGCTGGGAGATGCTGGATGGTGCTACAAACCCTCCCTTCCACCCTGAGCTCTTGTCCTAAGCGGATGCTGGCCAGTCTGTGGAGCTGCACCCTTTCCATATATTATTAATATATATAATATTAATAATCTCAAGATATTACAAATATACTCTGCAAAATGACATATATATATATAATATAATCAAATAGATGTTCAAAACACTGAATTGTGCCCCATAGTTGTGTAGTGCATTACATTTATAAAACATAAACTTCAAAAACTAATATCAACTTATTAATATATTTTGGTTCCATTCCAGGAAACGTGGCTGTTGGTCATCACAGAAACCTATTTTCCACAGTAACATACCAGCGTAGATTTTGGTGTGCACTCTACAAATCGTGAATAAGTAGTGTATCAAATGCTCATAATACTGAGTCCTTTTACTTTGAAAAGACTAAGAATATAGAGGAATTGTGTTTGGAGTGAAGAAGCAGGCCTGTTTCCTCTACGTATCGGTCCCATTTCACATGTCTCTGTCTTCACTTCTACTCAGGACAGACTGGACCCTGATTGTGTCTCTGCTGATGAGTGAGCAGAGAGGAGGAGCAGGAATGAAGGCCAAGCAGAAAGACCTTTGGTCTGGAGCACAGACTAGACCAGACCACGCTCCTCTTTTCTGGGTTGCTAGGAAACCGGCCAGGCGCCTGATCTAATTTATTAAATCCAGCCTCTCGCCTCCTCTAAATCTCTCTCTTTTTCTTCCTATGTCTGTTGCGCTTGCTCACTTTCGGCGTCCATGCTGCTTTCCTTATCTGTCGTTATCTTTGCCACCCTCTAAGGCACTTATCTCCCTTCCTTTCTCTCCTCTCCTCACTCCATCTCTACCAGGCGCTCCTCGGCTGCATGTGTATATGTAGGTATATATTTATTTCTCTCTCTCTGTCTCTCTCTCTCTCTCTCTGCATTGCCCCCATCCTCCCTCCATCTCCGACCTCAGACAGTGTATCCTCTCCGGCTGTGCGGCAGTGCCACCTCCATATCTTTCACAGCGAGCCGTGAGTGCCACCCTCAGGCAGGTCAGACCTTCTGTAACTTATCAAGCACACAAAGCACACACGCATGTAAACACACACACACACACACACACACACACACACACACACACACACACACACGCTGCATTAGCATTTAGACTGTGACTGTGACTTTCTTTGCTCCTGGAGTCTAGATTATAAATGCTGATGCATCGGCTGTTCACTACAAAGCACTCTGCTGTGTTCATTGCCTGAATTATTCAACATTGCCATCGCCATCTTCAACCTGATCAATGATCATTCACGTCCACGATAATCAATGGATCCAGCAGGTATAAATAGAGAATGCTTTTGAGTGCCTTTGGTCAAGGAATAAAGTTGTGTTTTCTTCCCAGATAGAAACACAGAGAGGGTGTGTAGGTTCTCCAGGAGTTGCCAGTTGTTTCAGTGTCGCTTTTACATGCATGCTGGGACGGCTGAGGGCTGACACCTACAAATACGATAGACCAGCTACAGGTAAATGTGATGCTTGGATTGTCTGTAGAGTCCTTCTTACGCTTTAGGTAACAGCTGTCTGGCAATGATAGGATAATGGTAAATGCTGAAACCCAGTATAAGGTAAATGCTAGGTATGTGAAGACAATGGCTCTGTTCTGCTGCATGTGTTCAGGGCCTGAAGACTAGAACTGATTCAGACTTTAGTGATGTGTTGATTGGTTATAAGGAAGGATGGAGGAAGCATGGAGGAAGTGAATACCGACTGTGATCTTCTCTGCTGGGTATCCTGGCTGGGTGTCGGATGGTTAGCTGGCCTCCGTGCCTCCGTGGGATGTTGGGGGCTGTAGGATCCTTTTGCCAAGACTTTTATTCTGCTCATTTTCAGTTTATACTTGGATTTTGTGTTTCCAATAGAACATGTTTGCATGCTTTCATTTAAAAAAAAAGACATTATATTGTTTCTCATACTGTCAAAAAATGAATATACCTGAATATACCTCTGTCTGAAACAATCCGTTTTAGCGCCTGTCTCTTTAAGACCCCCTCCTGAAAAAGCCCAGTCTACTCTGATTGGTCAGTGTTTCTGGGTCTTCAGCACGTGTGCTCAAGGGATGCTCTGCACCATCACTGCAGCCGGGGATTGACTGTAACGTTAGAGTGGTGGCCCTTTCTACCTATATATAGCAGTCCTGACAGCTGGTTTAAAGGCCCAGTCTCTGAATACAGGCTGTGTGCAGTTCTCTGTGGGTTGAGCGTTTTGATACTTTCACAGTATTAATATTCACCTCCGCCTGCTCCCTTTTTACAGTATAGGAGCTTAAACGTAGCTGCATCCTGGCGAGCTGTCGCCATTCACCTGGGTGACTTTTTCTGTGTACCGATCTGACGGCCGCATTGTGCTTTATGATGAATCATGCACAAGTTGAAGGAGCTAATGGGATAACGTTTCACTGGAATTGTACCCCGTATGATTTCATGTGACAAATGAACATGCAGATTGATAGATCTTGTCACTCTAGCATTCCACTGGCCTCAACAGTCCACACATCGCCTGCATCACTCTTTATGTTTTCAACTGCTTTCTTGTGAATGATCTCCGGAATTTAGAGTTAATATTGTGTGAATATACATATGTATAAAAATCAAAAGAAGAAGTGTATTGATATTTTTTTGGTTCATTGTGTTGTTCAAGATGATGGTCACACAGCAGCTCCCGTCACAGGTCAGCGCAGGTCATAATAATAATAATAGTAATAATCTGCACCCACACACCCACACACACACACACACACACACACACACACACACTGAGCCTGGCATGTGCTTTATAATTGGAATGTGCAGTCATAAAATGGAGACGATGTATAAGGCATCACACAGAAGACAGACACAGTTACCCTTCACATCCCGCTGCCGATAAAGAAGGGAGCGGCCCCCTGGGAAATGCGGTTCTTGTCATCCTCCTCTGTAGTCGAGGTGACCTCAGCAGAATGAGATCAGTGGCACCACCGTATGCATGTAAGCCTCAGTCATCATTTAGTCAGCCACAGTGACACAGCAAACTGGGAGGCAGCAGGTTGCCCCGAGGTGGTGTCACCCGCTCCCCCCAGCCCTTAGCTGAGACATGAAGCAACAAAGCATCAAACACTCAGGAATGAAAGGCCATAGAAACGCTTGTTACACCAGACTCTCACCAGACTGTGCCCTTTGACTAAGCTAACCCTGGAGGAGCTGCAGAGTTCCCCAGCAGAGACCTAAGGTAACCCTGGAGGAGCTGCAGAGTTCCCCAGCAGAGACCTAAGGTAACCCTGGAGGAGCTGCAGAGTTCCCCAGCAGAGACCTAAGGTAACCCTGGAGGAGCTGCAGAGTTCCCCAGCAGAGACTGGAGGATCTTTAGTTTCAAAGTTGTGGGCATGTTCTGTAAATTAAATGATGCAAATCCTCCAACAATCCATGTTAATTCCAGGTTGTGAGGCAACAAAACACAAAAAAATGCCACGGGGGCACTGTATGTAATAGTAATAGTTTCTGGATAAATTCCTCGTATTGTTCATTTTTCTATTTCTTAATTTGATTAGGATTTGTCCAGTTTTGCCTCTTTCTCCCGGTTTTCCTCCTAAACCCAATCTGGCCATTTTAAAAGCCTTTAATGGTGCGGGCTGGGGGTGTCAGGGGAGCTCACTGCTCCGCCGAACAACGTCTAGCTTTCTCATTGTAATTCCTCACCATCAACAGTACTGCCGGGTTCACAGAGAACTGTCAACCAGATTAATGAATTAGTTCACCGGCCACACACACACACACGCACACACATGTCTCTTTTCTCAAGATTTGACTTTGTTGTTAGCTACTTCCAGTTGTGTTTGGAAGCATTTAAATCCCGTCCAGCAGTTTGTGGATCGAGCTGCAGAGGGGAACAGCAGGATGACCCCAGTGTGATTTTGGATCACGTTTCATGCAGCCGGGCTTACAGTCTGCATGTTGTATTGCTTCTCTTATATGCAACATTATCAGTAACTCTGCAGTGCACGGCAACCGGCTGTATCTTTTTTATAAGGGCTATGGCTCAGTGGTAGAGAGGTCGCCTGCCAATCCGCATCGGAGTGTAAGTGTGTGTGTGAGTGTGTATCTGAGCAGGTGGCACCATGTACGGCAGCCTCGGCCACAGTGTGTCAATGGTAAAGGGTCCTGCACTCTGGTACAGCACTTTGAGTAGTCGTTAGAGCAGACTAGAAAAGAGCAATATAAGAACAGTCTATTTACATTTAAAATGTTTAACATCCCATTTTGCATTATTTTTGGATTGATGCATTATAGTTTTCAAGTTTGTGTATTATGTTTCACTAAGCCATCAAAGAAATTACCTGTTATTAAACAAGTCTGTCAATAAAAATGGAACTTCTCAGTGGCTTAGTGTTGGTTTAGAGTCAGTCGGATCCAAAGGTGTTGGACTGAGGGTGGAAAGGGGACTGAGTACCTAGGGTCCTCAAGTGAAGAGGGCCCAAAAGAAGCTAGAATGAATAGGTGGGGATGGGCCCGCAGAAAATGCCTTACTTAAGGGTCCAGAATTCTGGGCTACGCCCTGGTTGTGTCTCATTTAGTCTCCCAGTGGAATGAACTTAACACCTTCAGTGTTCCCTCTGCTTCCTGCCTTTATGCCAGGCTAAATGAATCACCTGCCTTTGGATCCATAGTTAGCATTCAGACATGCCAGCTTTGATGTGTGCACGTGTGCGTGCGTATGTACGTACATGCCGAGCCAGCCTCAGGAAGAAGCTGTGAGGCTGACCACAGTTACACCAGAACACTGCAGCTCAGTTTGACACTGAGTGAAAGACAAACGTGGGGATTTGATCACATGGTTGAAGTCACAGAGAGACAACAGTTCACAGGCAGTTAGACCCTGTGGTGAAATACTGATGGATACTGACGGAGTCCAGGCAGCGCGTGTGGGGAGATGGAGCTGGAGCTCTCTCTAAAGAGCCCAATGGACTGCTCAACCCACTGTAACCCGCCTGTTGGAGATCAACATGGACGTATTGTGGTCAAGTCAAGTCAATTTTACTATAGCCCAAAGCATACAACACCCTCTGTCCTCAGACCCATCAGATCAGGAATAAGGAATAATGGTGGAAACCTCAGGAAGAGCAACATAGGAGGATCCCTCTCCAGTACAGTTGTGTACAGAACAGATCAGTGTGATGAAATGACTGAATAAACTATCCAAGGGACACAGGTGAACCCAAACGCAGCAGACTGCAGACAACAGGAAGGACTCTTTATTACAGATCCAACCAAGACTAAACTGAAATTCATGACTTCAGTACAAACTAATCTGATGAGGGGGGGAAGTGCAGCTGGAGACACTCAGCTGATAATGCATGAACACAGCTGTGGAGGTCGTAAAACACGACATGACACTGAAGGACAGTGATGTTACAACATAGAACAGGAAACGGACTAAAGCAAACCCTAAGACCCGGACAGGCAGCTGCTTTACAGAATGAATGGATGATTTTATGACTGTAAACAGAGACGGTGAACGCCAGGGGGAACGTGGTCGGAAAATGTGTATATATTTTTCAAACTTGGCCCTGGAGTTAGCAGACTGTTTCATCTGTCAGAGGTTTAAGGTAAAAGTCTACATGCAGACAGTTTTATCACATGTTTATTCCAGTTTTTCTTATAATTTATGTTTTTGCTACTTAGCTTCAGTGTCAGTTGACATTTCACAGAGTGACATTTGAAAATAGGTGCTTACAGTACTGCATTCCTTTGCTTCATATTTATATTAATAATCTTGAGTGCATCTGTACTTGGTGATTGGTGTTGTTTCAGCAACACTGGGCAGGTCTATCAGTCTGCAGCACATATACCACTTTATGGAAATCCAGTTGGAATAGCATCTAAATAAACATTCTGGAAGGAGAAGCTATACTTTAGATTTTGCCCACATGTTACAAAGAAACTGTTTCACATCTGGTCATGTCTGCACAAACTAATCATACAGAGGTTGTTCTCACTTTAGTACCTCTTACTTCAGTGGATTGGTATTGGTTCTGGAATGCTGACTGAAGCCACCACTCCACCATTTACACCTTCTCTGTCCTTTCTGCTGATGCACTTCCATATCTGTTGTGTTGGCTTCTTTGACAACAGTGATCGTTTTTAGTCTACTACTACTGTAGTGTCTACTGTATTATCAGATTGTACTCAACTACAACTTTACACAACACAGCAAGACAAGTTTCAACTCAGACGTCAGGGGATTTCCTTGTTTCTCTAATGTGAATGTAGTTCATACATTAAGCAAAGTGAGGGCTGTTTTTGTCTTTAGTTGGTGAATCAGTTGCTTGGCTAGTCATCGGTTCAGTCCCCAGACCGACAGTATGACAAATCTGGGTGGGGAAAGTGAAACAGCAGCGCTTGTCCCTCGCCCATTACCACAACTAAGGTGCTCTTGAGCAAGGCTCTCACCCCCCCCCCTCCCACTCTCTCTTTATCCTCTTTTCATTTTCTCACATTTTCCCCTCTCTGCTATCCCCACCCCTCAACCTCCATCCTTACTTTGTCGAATGGCTAACGGCCTAATGTAGTAGGGTGTTATACACACACACATACACACATATACACACAGACATACACACACACATTCAAATGTACCTAGCTGCTCAGCTGCTGTGGCACAGGGTATTATGAAGCGAAGGAAAAGAGAGAGAGAAAGGTAGAAGCAGAGAGAATGGACAGAGAGGATGGGGATGGTGGCCGGGGAAACAGATGGAGGGATGTGTGAGGAGAAGAAATGATCGAGCTGTATGTATGGAGATCAGAGAGAAAACCTGCTGGTGATGATAATGTAAAGGTGACAAGGGTGTGCCAGGCCACGCAGCGCTCCTCTCCATGGTGATAAGATAATGAACATGGGGATGATCCACACCTGCCCACTGTCTGTCTGTCTCTGTCTGCCAGGTGAGGCCTTCTGACAGGGGTTACCACAGCAACCAGCAGAGTCCCAGCTGGAATGTTGGCATAGTTGTATTAAATAAATCCGCCAGTTTGAAGCTGCAGCATCAGACCAGTACTGGAAGTAAAAGGTCGACAACATGTATTAGGGGTCATAGATACATATGCAAAAGCAAAGAATAAGAGAAACTGAAGAAGAAATACAAAGCTGACTGTTGCCAGCGGTCAAAGAGATCTTTGATGTGAGGATAAGACCTGTGGTGAGATGACGACATGCTCGGCAACTCTGACTACAGAACAGAGCGGCCACAGCAGGTGGACGAGCTGCTTCTCCAACTCAACAAGCAAAACCACTAGAATAGAAAACCACTGTGTTTGTTTTCATATTGGAATGCAAAGTAAATTAAAGTCACATAGAAACACTGAACTTCTTACATTAATGTGGGATCTACTTTTGATTTTAGACTTGCTCCTCAGTGTGCATCACAAGTCAAGGGAAAGTATCTGTTGACTACGGACACCCAGGAAATACATAAGCCTCAACTGCTGCTCTGCCTTTTGAGAATGTCTTTTTGCATCAAAAGGACATGATGTCTTCTAGCTAGTCTACCAGCAATCATGTGGATATCACTCCACAGCACAGAGAACACACACAGAGGAACACAATCTGTTTAGTTTAGGTGGACTGTAAGCCACATGAAGTATGAGAGCATGCTTATTTTCCAACAGCCTGCTGCTGGTTGCACAGGATTGAATCAGGCTCAGCATTGTGGATCTGGCCGGTGCAACAACCATTACCAGTGTGTGTCACTCATTAGAGACTGCAGATGGAGGAACACATACCTGCCTGCTATGGATGTCCAAACAGAGTTCATCAGCTGAACAGGAAAGTCTGTATATGGATGCCACATGCTGGAAATAATCCTCTGTTAGTCTTTGCTCTGGCCTCCTGTCTGAACTGGGCTTCAGCATTGGATGGCACCCGGTCCTCTATCAGGACAACATCTATTATTTATAACTGTAATGAGTCTCTGGGAGTGACCAACCCTCGGAATATTATCAGCTGACTCTGTAGTTCCCTTCAGGTCAGTGGAGGATTTCAGCCTCTTTTAGCTCAACGTTTTGGGTTTACAGCCCACTACATTCCTGTTTGGATCCGTCTCCGTGCTCTCATTTCATTTCAAGCTGCAGCAGCCAGCTGTTTTTTAGCCACTGTTGGACATAGTGAAGCATTTAGCAGCTAACAAGCCAAACATGTCCTTCAGGAGTACTAAAACAGAGCTAAAGGAGAGAGAATATTAGACTCTGATTCATCAGCTGTCCAGAAACACAACTCTTAATGAATGCTAATGTTGCTCTGTGGCTTCTGGGTGTCTGCTGCTCACATGTGCCACATCAGCATCAAAAGCAGCGTCATCTCCAACATGCTTTCAGCTTGCTGTGAAGCTGATTAATGCAGCTTTAAAACAGGAACCCTGATCCTTTCAGACTCAACATTTTGTGCTAAAGGATCTGTAAATGCACCATAGCGTTCCAGTTGGATTGTCTGAGTGTAGCCTTTACCTTTTATCACCACGCTGTACCTTCATGGTCCTCCAGAGCCACCCTGCCTCTGAAATGTCTTTCTTACTTAAATCCCTGTCTGCTGGTTGCACCATCAGCAGGTGTGAGTGCATGTGACTGTTCAAATGTGCACAATCTATATTTAACAGCTGTATGATTTTCTATGTTGCAACCACCAACACTAAGTATCGAGTTGGGATTCAGACAGGGGGGACAATCCAGCAAAATGTCCTGGTGAGGAGGCAGGTTGCAGAAATACACTTTGTACTCAAACCCTGTCCCGTGTCGAGCTCAGCACACATTCCCCCCCGCACAGCATCTGCTGTCAAGCACGGGCTAATTACAAGGTGGGAGAAGGCTGGAGTTAGCTGTTTATTCCCTGAAAACTCACAGTCATTGTCCTGTAAACACTCTAGTACACACATGACACACACACACACACACACACACATACACACACAACCGCAGCTCCCTCCCTGTTGTTGACCTTGCAGATGTAGGTCTCGTTTGGTGCGCTGAGTTTTGGCCTTATTGCCTCCCCACACACACACACACACACACACACACACACACACACACACACGAAAAAACATGAACACGATGCATGTGCATTTATTACCAACATTCAACCTCCTCTGCCTCGTCAAGTCGTGTGTGTGTGTGTGGTGTGTGTGTGTGTGTGTCTGTGTTCCTGTGCCAGCCCTGCACTAATAGTCTTAATGCTTCCTGAGGAGTTGCCCAGAGCTGCATTAGCCTCTGGATTGGCCATTGATTTGATGCAAAGAGCCTCAGCCCTCCACCTTCTCTATCCTAACACACACACACACACACACACACACACACACAAACACACTCCACCCATCCAGCCCCTTAAAGCTCTATACGGCCAAGGCTTCCTGTCTCGCGCCCACAGGGTTATCTCCCCAATGCAATTAAGGTGCTTTAAAAGTGCTTTTTCAGGAAGAAGAAGCGGGGGGGTGGTAATGAGGGAGAGTGCTGGCTGGACAGCTCCGCCGCTCAGCGCAATGGGAAGCCCCCGCTACTCCGGCCAGACACTGAGATGGATGGACACACCCCAACTAAGAGGAGAGCAAAGCGGGGAGGAAATGGATACATTGCTAGAAGGGGAAATGTGTGTGTGTGTATGTGTGTGTGTTTGTGTAACTTTAGTAGGGTGGGGGGGCTATAATACTTAAAGTGAAATAGGTTTACAATTATCTTTCTGCTACATTTGGTGCACCTTGGTCACTGTCGATCAATGTGCAATTTAAAGTTGGTTATATTGTTCAACTAAGAGTCTTTATTTGGTTAGATTAGTCCATCAGACGTCATATCTCATGTTTCAGGCCAGAGCCAATCACTGAGAGCCTCAGATATGTCTCCTAGAAATTAAAGATGATATATATGGAGGTTGTTGTAAAAGAAGTGCTCTGTAAATAAACAAGAGAGCACGTTGCTCTCGCCTCACAGATAGAGGCTTAACCCACATGTTGGTATAAGGTACAGTGATGGGTGTTGTAACTA
>NC_045738.1:26755712-26758858 GCF_008692095.1 Etheostoma spectabile | reverse complement strand
CCCTTGTTTTCTTAACATTTAAAACAAGTTGAGGCTGTAAACGTGACCCCTGTAGTATTTTAAAATCTGCATAAACTGCATAAATGCCAGGTCAGCTGTTGGCGCAATTCAATCCTTCACTGTGTCATCTGTGTATAAATGGAATTTAAAATGTCTGATATCATCACCAGTAGTATTAATATACAGTGAGAACAATAGAGGGCCAAGTATTGAACCCTGTGGTACCTCTTTAAGCAAGTATAAGGGTTCGGACTTGACCTCTTCAACCATGACGGCCTGAGTTCTATCTTGAAGATCAGAACAGGCGTCAGAACCCAATCCTATAGTTTGTGAAAAGGATTGCATGGTCTACAGTGTCTCAGGACAGCACAGTGCTTCCTGTCCTCCAAGGCATTTGCAATTTCATTCACAACAAGCATAGTGGCCGATGTGGTACTGTGCTTGGATCTAAAACCAGATTGATTGATACTAATAATACTGTTTGCAGACCTGTTAGCATGAAGATTATCCCCAAGAAATAGTCCTGGTCAATTTGTAAACGCTAAAAAGTTATTTTAAGTTACTTTTTATTTTTTATTGAAGGAATTGCACAATACAGCTAACATATGTCAAACAATACATTTCCCTTCAGTTTTTCTTTTTTAATAAACAGGAACAAGATTGCCCTCACCCACCCTTCCCATACCACTCTGGGCAGTTAGTGCATTCACACCACAAAATAATACTAAATAAATAAATACAAAATAAGAATAAAAATAAAATACTAAAAAAAGAAAGAAATTAAATTAAATGATATTAATGTACATCCTCACAGCTATGCATCAAATTTACCTTAAATATACTTACAAAACAAGTACAAGTAGAATAACACTAAGAGGTGTCTCATACTTTGTCACAAAGGGTTAACATTTCAAGTAGAATTTAAGGACTGAGCCTTTCAATGTGAATTTCACTTTTTCTAGTTTAAGAAGAAAGAAAACATCACTAATGTATTAAAGTGGATGAAGAGGAGACTTGGCCATCACTGGCTGTTACTGATTCATCAATTATCACATTTACTGTCATCCACATTTTTAAAAATGAACTAATCAGTTCCTCAGATTCACATGATGCAAAGGGTTCCTGTCTGTCATGGTGTGTGTTTTCAGGTTGAAGTCGAGTGGTCTGCAGCGAGCCGTGTCCCTCTCCACATTAACACACAGGGTTAATGGGCTGATTACTGCGGCGGCTCCTGCTCTCTGGCTGCATGTTATGCAGTATGTGGGAGAATACAGACAATTGAGTTTCAGCATCTGACACTGAGTGGTGATGTCTGTCTGACTGCTCCCTGCTGCCCTAAGCAGTCCACACAGACACCAGCACACACTGGGCCCACACACACACACATACACACACACAAAACATAAAGTCCACTGTGACTTAGTGTGAGGGTCTTCATCAGTGTGTGTCTTTGCAATGTAGCTCACCTGAAGGCCTGACAGAAACAATGCCCCTTGATAAAAGAAAGAAAGATTTGAAAAAATGCTGAGTTTAATAAGATTACCTTTTTTACGAATGATGCACAAATTACTGCTTCACAGTTTCAAGTAGGAGGAGAGGGAAAGAAAAGAATGGAGAGGTGAGAGCAACAGAGGGAGAAATGAGACAGACACAGCTTATGTCCCCAGGCTTAAATGATTCATAATGGCTTTTCAACGGGAGACAGAAAAAGGACGCTTTAGCAAATGAAGGCAGGAATAATGCTACTGTGAAACTTAGGAGATTTATATATTTGAATAGGACAACACACACATTAATCAACATTTCTGTAAATGCGGCAGTAATTTTTCATTCATGTGAGGTCAGGAGAAAATGAGAGGTGGGGGGAGAAGAGACAGCGGAGGAGGAGGCAGTGTAGCTAAGACACTATAAGCTAATAAATTGGGAGTGCTCTGCTCTCCCAGCCTGCCTCTGGTCCTGTTCTCTTTCTGCAATCAATAGCTCCATAATTCCAGCCAAATAGCCGCGCGGCTGCTGTGAGATGGCGACAAATCAGAGCATACAAGCACTGCTGCAGCTCGCTCAGCCCCACTGCTCTGACCAAGAGCCAAATATTCTATTCATCTTCACTGAATGCAAACCGTGAATAAGATTTGTGAGAGAAAAAAAACAAGAGCGAGTGAGGCCGCACATATTTAGACAGGACTTCCAGGCAATGAGGCATTTTACAGCAGCTGGCTGTGAAGCAGGCAATGGGGTTTTCATTGTGTTGTTAAGGTCCAGGAACGTCGCTCGCCACGTCGTAGCCTATATTTTCAATATTGTGAAGTCCCATGTGCTATATTTGAGTCTCACAACTCGAGCACTTCACACAGCGATTAGGAACAAAGAGAGAGTTCTCCTCTCACATGGACACGCTGGCTCTGAGTCCTAACGGAGCCAGAGAAGAATCCATGTCGGGGCATTTCTTCCTCTTAGTGGGGTCTGCCCCTGGGTTTCTGTCTCTACCATCTGAGTGTCATCTCAATGTCATGTAGAGCTGTTACCGTGGCCACAGCCTGCAGCAGGAAACAGGCAAAAAACCTCAGTAGAAGCTTTAAAGTTAACAACATGACACTGGATACAGCCCTGCCAGCTAGCTTGCAAATTGCTATATAATAATAATAATAATAATAATAATAATAATAATAATAACAATTCAAGAGAATTTAGAGACAGATATCTTGAAATAAGGACTAAGAAAACCAAAACCATCTCCATGATTTTATTTGGGAGAATTGTCCCTTTAAATATGTCTCTCCCAGCTTCCTGTCCATTACAGTAACCCCCTGATTCATCTGTTCATCCTTCCATCTTTACTACCTCCATTCATCTTCTCTGACTTTTTGCTTTCTAAAAGCTAATGTGGGCAATTTTTAATGCAGTCAAATATTCATAGATGAGAGCAGACTGGCCCCTGCGTTTCACACCTCCACACAGCGGTGTGACGGGCGGACAGCCTGTTACACAATGAGAGGCTTCTCCCTGGAGAGCCGGGCTCAGCACGGGGACTTCAGGCTGAAATGGCTGGCTGTTACGCAGGAAGGCTGCTTTTTGTTGCAGCTGCAGATGAGGAGGAAGTGACTGAATTGTGTGTATGTGTGTTCGTGTGTGTGTGTGTGTGTGTG
>NC_045738.1:26754134-26755702 GCF_008692095.1 Etheostoma spectabile | reverse complement strand
TTATGATGAAAGGCACTGTGGTTTAGGTTATGATGAAGTGCCACTAGTGCACAATAAGGTGAAGATTATTCCGGTGACTATTCTGCTAATGTGAAGAGATCGTCTTAGATATTCACCTGTGAATGAATCTTAAAATATGTCGAGGAAATGATCTGGATCATTTAAAAATGTGAGTTGTATCTTGTATATAAAAGGTAGAGACATTTAATTTGAAGTGAGTCATTGTGATTGAACATGTTGTGTAACTGTATGATGTCTGTCATTATCACTTGCCCCTTACATGGACATCTGCACAGCAGACTGAGGGACAGACAATAGAGGAGGGACGCTGACCCACACACAGCATTCAATACTAAGCTCTGCAATAATGGAGCTGCCCGCTTTCACGTTGAACCCTGAAGTAAAAGCTGTTGGAGGCGACGGCGCAGTGCTGGACAGGGTTTGGGTTGGAGCCGGTTGGCAGACTGGAGCTTTTCTGTGTGGAGTTAATGGATGACTTTAAATTGGTTAAATAGGTGTGAATGTGAATATGAGTCAGTGCTGTGATAGACAGGACAATAACACTAACTAGTGTTGGTATTCCTCCTCTGTTATGGGCCCAATTTGTCTTGTCTTCAAATACTGGAGGTGAAGGAGCAGCTACAGTTGCCATTCCTGAAGAACTTATGTTTCTATAAGAAATGCTTTGATTGCTGCATGGTTTATGTTCACTAGTAACATTTATTCCAGTCCACTGAGTGCCCTGTTCT
This sequence comes from Etheostoma spectabile, assembly GCF_008692095.1. Lineage (NCBI taxonomy): Eukaryota > Metazoa > Chordata > Actinopteri > Perciformes > Percidae > Etheostoma > Etheostoma spectabile. Next base: position 26,754,953 of record NC_045738.1, on the reverse strand, counting down.
ACAATGGCAGGATTTTGACACCGGGGGTCTTACCAAATGCAGTTACTGTTGCAAATGAAGCATGTGAGTGTGAGATTACAGGAGACAAAAAGAGGACTTACAGTGATATGGACTCTTCCTGGCAGTAAGGGGCCGGTGTGAGGATCTCTATGAATAGATTTGTGCACTATTTTAAAACTAGGACCCATAGTACAAACACGGCAATGCAGTCCACATAGAGGATGTAACAAATGATCATATTTATTTGACGTTTTTCCTTTAGGTTGGATTAAAGGTTGATGATTTCCATCATGTTGAACTGTCACCCTAATGCAAGCTGTTGATAAAAGGCCAGGTTTCCATATCATAATGTGTGGCTGTATATATATATAAAGCTTCCACCTCCTCAGATTATCAACAGTGATGCGCCTTTTATCTAAAAATCTGATTCCTTTATTTAAATATTTTTTGTCCATGCAGAGAGATCCATACCGCACAGAGGGCCAAGAGAAGGAGGATAAAAAGAAGCTGAAAATTCAACCAGCCATTCAGACGACAGCACATGAGCGGAGAGCAGCGCTGATGGAGAGCCGTCGCCACCACAGAGCCCTGGGCTCTTTGTGCTGCTGTGGTTAAAGCCTCCAGCTTCCTCCGGCTCAGCCAACACGAGGGGGGGGGGGTCAAGGCAACCTGAGGAGGAAACAAGAGACAAAGAGAAAAAGAACTATGTCTGGTCTGGTGGACAAATAACATGTTGATACCTTGGCAACCTTGTAACTGAAACTTCTGTGTGTGTGTGTGTGTGCGTGCGAGTGTGTGTGTTTGTGTGTGTGTGTGTGT
>NC_045738.1:26750720-26754124 GCF_008692095.1 Etheostoma spectabile | reverse complement strand
TGTGTGTGTGCGAGTGCGTGTGTGTGTGTGTCTGTGTCTGTGTGTCTGTGTTTGTGTGTGTGTGTGTGTGTGAGTGTGTGTGTGTGTGTCAGGAGATTGACAGTGAGGAGGCTAACAGCATATTAGCATCACTAAGAGTAGGTAGGAACCTTACTGCCTATTTTACGGTAATTAACCCCCGTCACTCAGTCGGTTTTTAGCCTCTCTCTCTCTCTCTCTCTCTGTCTGCCTCTTTCTTTATCTCAGTGTCTCATCTCTGTCTCTACCTTCCTGATTTCTTCTTTCTATGAATCCATTCTCTCTCTCTCTCTCTCTCTGCGAACCGTTCCCTGATCCTGCTCTCTCTGGATTTGACTGCTGATGATTACATTTTTGATTTCCGGCTTCATGATGATGGCAGCGATGCTTTTTCTTCAGAGTGATGCTACTATCAACATCCGTCACATTCATGGGCGTGACTGCAGCTCATCCACAACTCGGTTTATTTCTAAAATTGATGGCAGAAAGAAAAGATGTTTGGCTTTTGTTTGCTGCTACATTGGTTTATTGATTTGGGTTAAAAAAAGTAGAAGAAACACTAATCATCATACATTTATTCATATCTTTAGTTATACTCAACAAATCATTGAGGGGTCCTCATGCAGGAACACTGAGTACCTCCAGTCCAGTAAAGGTGGGCTCTTGAGGGTACAGGGATGCTGGCTCCTCTGCAGGTGGGGTGAGCGGTTGTTCAGCTGGTGGGGGGTTATGTTCCAGGCGCTTTAACTTCCTGAAGTCTTCGACACAGATACTCGTGTAGCTCAGAGTGAATTCCTTCAGGAAGACCTAACTTTTAATCGATGCTCTCCTAAATCCAATCAGCTGTTATCCTACTACATGTATCTATTATCCTGCTGCGTAAAACTGTCTCATATCGGCAACATGTCTCTTCTGATTGAAATGTATCTCAGTTAAAATCCTTTCAGGAAGACCTCACTCTTCATCAATGCTCCACCTAACTCCAATCAGCTGGTGGAGGTGTTCCCCTTCCTGCTCAACCAATCAGAATCGTTACACAATGGCAAGGGCCAATCACAGAGTCCCAACCCTGCTCAGCTGTTGTTTCAAGCAAAGAGTGCAACCCTCCACCCCCCTTCCACCTCCTACTTACTCCAGCTCCACCCCTTCCCCCTCCAGTCCCTACTGCAGCTCCACCCCCCTTCCCCTCCAGTCATCTACTCAGTTCCACCCCCCCTTCCACCTCCCGTCATCTACTCCAGCTCCACCCCCCCTTCCCCCTCCAGTCCTCTACTCCAGCTCCCCCCCCTTCCCCTCCAGTCCTCTACTGCAGCTCCACCCCCCCTTCCCCCTCCAGTCATCTACTCCAGTTCCACCCCCTTCCACCTCCAGTCATCTACTCCAGCTCCACCCCTCCTTCCCCCTCCATCATTACTCCAGTTCCACCCCCCCTTCCACTCCAGTCATCTACTCCAGCTCCACCCCTCCTTCCCCCCAGTATCTACTCCAGCTCCACCCCCCCTTCCACCTCCAGTCATCTACTCCAGCTCCACCCCCCCCCTTCCCCTCCAGTCCTACTCCAGCTGACCAGTCGGAGCCTCCTTCGGTCTGGTCTGGGCTCCTCCGTCACCACCACCAGTGTCTAGTTCCATCGGGGGGGGGGGGGTGATTGATTCTCAACCGCTGTACATATACATAGATCCGTTTGGCAATGGAGTCTAATCGCTAAAGACTATATATATATATTATATATATATTATTATATATAATATAATATAATATATAACATTATAATAATATAATATATAATATTAAATATACATACAACATGAAATGATGAATTGTGAAAACTAAAAGTCAATGACTAAAGAGGGGGCATTGTAGACTTAGAATTAACGGAATACGTTACTAATGACATTTTGGATAGTATTCTGTTTCTGTAACAGAATACGTTTGAAAGTATCTTTCCCAACACTGTCTGTTAAATATATATTTGACAGATATGACAGTGGTATCAACCTCAGTTTATTCTGTTGCTAAATAAGTCTTTAGTCATTGACCGGATCTTTTTCACACAATATTTCATACTGAAAACATTTTCTTCTTGAGAATATATGTCTGTACAACATCAAACGTACTTTTTATATTGTGAAAAGGATCTCAATAAATTAGAGAAACTTTTCACATTATTAAGTGAAACTGAGCAATATGCTTTGTCATTTTGGCAAAACATTATAGTTATTAAGATGGTTGTGTGTGTGTGTGTGTGTGTGTGTGTGTGGTGTGTGTGTGTGTGTGTGTGTGTGTGTGTGTGTGTGTGTGTGTGTGTCAGACCTGCACTATCCTCCTGAAGCTCGCAGATCCAAACAGATGAAACCCAACGCCGAGGGAAATACCTTCATGAAATGTGCGTGTGCTTTTCCTTTCATTTGGTATATTATATTCCAGAACAAGAAAGATTTCATCTGTGCAATGACTCTGCAGATGAACTCAACATTGTCCTGTACACTCTGATTGAGCCAAATAACTAATGAGTTATTTACTGTAAGAGATGAATGTACTGTTGGACTTTTGACCACTTACACACTCACCTAAAGGATTATTAGGAACACCTGTTCAATTTCTCATTAATGCAATTATCTAATCAACCAATCACATGGCAGTTGCTTCAATGCATTTAGGGGTGGTGGTCCTGGCCAGACCATCTCCTGACCTCCAAACTGAATGTCAGAATGGGAAGAAAGGGGATTTAAGACATTTGGGCGTGGCATGGTGGTTGGAGCCAGACGGGCCGGTCTGAGTATTTCACAATCTGCTCAGTACTGGGATTTACACGCACAACCATTTCTAGGGTTTACAAAGAATGGTGTGAAGAGGAAAAAGTTCAGCATGCAGCAGTCCTGAGGGGGGGGGGAACCTGGTTGATGTTAGAGGTCAGAGGAGATTGGGCCGACTGATAAGCTGATAGAAGAGCAACTTTGACTGAAATAACCACCGTTACAACCGAGGTGCAGCAAAGCCACAACACGCAACAATTGAGGCGGATGGGCACAGCAGCAGAAGACCCCCCGGGTACCTCATCCACTACAAATAGGAAAAAGAGGCTACAATTTGCAAGAGTCACCAAAATTGGACAGTTGAAGACTGGAAAATGTTGCCTGGTCTGATGGTCTCGGTTTCTGTTGAGACCTTCAGATGGTGGAGTCAGAATGAGAACATGGACCCATCATGCTTGTTACCACTGTGCAGGCTGGTGGTGGTGTAATGGTGTGGGGGATGTTTTCTTGGCCCACTTTAGGCCCCTTAGTGCCATTGGGCCTGGTTTAAATGCCCCGGCTTACCTGAGCCTGGTTTCTGACCATGTCCATCCCTTTATGGCCACCATGTCCCCATCCTCTGATGGCTAC
>NC_045738.1:26748228-26750710 GCF_008692095.1 Etheostoma spectabile | reverse complement strand
ATAATGCACCATGTCACAAAGCTCACATCATTTCAAATTGGTTTCTTCAACATGGCGATGAGTTCACTGGACTAAAATGGCCCCCCCAGTCAACCAGATTTTCTTCAATAGAGCATCTTTGGGCATGGGAGTGCGAACAGGAGCTCCGTGCCTGGATGTGCATCCCACAAATCTTCCAACAACTTGCAAGATGCTCTTTTCCTCTCAATATGGGCCAACATTAGAAGAATGCCTTTCAGCTACCTTGTGAATCAATGCCACGGAGAATTGAAGGCAAAAGGGGGTCAAACACAGTCTTAGTATGGTGGTCCTAATAATACTATGGGTGAGTGTATATGTACCGTGATGTTAATATTAAAAGCAAATCAAAGTTTTATCTGACAGATGTGGTCATCATGCATGGTTTTGTTATCCTTTTGTAATTCAGCGAAGACAAGCGCTCCTTTAGAATGCTAAGCTGAAGGGTGGAACTGGAGCTGACAGTTTAGCTCATGAACACTACAGATGCACTAACCCTAACCCACTAGGCTCCACACTGGGCTCATTTGCAGCGCGGTGTGCTGCCAGACTTGACTGACTGTTTCCATGGCGTTTCTCGATGCACCTTCAGACATGAAACAGCACAACAGGCACAACACCTCCAGTCTCTGAAGGACAACGACTGCAGCAGCTGTTTAATGCTGCACTTAGAGAGGAAATAAACAGCTTGAAATACGATGTCACAAAGCCATATGGTTCCCAATTTACATTGACTTTTCAATTCAGCACTGCATCTGGACAGCAAAAACATTTATGATTATAATATGTAGTGATTATGCACACACGCATTACTGCAATAGAAAACGTGTGGCAGGTGGAATTAACAAGGGAGGTTACCAAACTGCAAGCTGAGCAGGATTATTTCTTGTTTGTGCCGCAAATTACTGATTAATAAAAGATAAGATGCGTGTGTATTGGGGAGGGGGGTGGAATGTACTGAGAATTTTTAACATTAATGTTATTTTTCACACAGCATGGTTTAATGGGCAATGTGCAATCTGGGTAGAATTAAGTGCAATATGAGGGGGAGGATGTGCAGTTTCTTTCTCCTGTGAGTGTGGGGGGAGGTAGGGGGGGTCTTATGTAAGGTTTATTGAATGCTTATTGAACGCATTTGGATGAGATAATGTATGCTTTTGTTTTATGCATGTTAACTGTTTATTGTGTTTATTTATGTGCCATATTTTCTCTGGAATGCCCAAGACAAATTTCTCCCACAGGAGAATATAAAGGCTTATCTTATCTTATCATATCTGTAAAAGGCTGACTGACAGCGAGGGACAGCACTGAAAATATTCTGAATGTATAAACTGATTTAGATTTTTTTATGGGTCTAACTTAACTACGTTTAGCTGCTTCTGCCATCCACGGCAGGACATATTGCTCTCTTCAAAAGGAAGCTACAAAATACCAGGACTAGCACTTTGAGATTCTTTGGAATGAAAAGTGCGTTATAAATAAAATGTATTATTATTTATTATTATTATTAGGACCCTGAAGCTGAAGCAGCTCAATGGAATTCACCCATCCTTCATTTCATCATTTACAGTGCTTATCCTGCTGTGATATTCGTCTTTTGTGAACAAGGCCTGTTGTAAATGTGGGCAATTTGATGAGAAGTATAGTTTGAAGAACGCGGCAGCAATAAGCAGCAGTATGTCTTATATTTCCAGGAGGATTTTCTGTGATCTCTGCCTGTGCAGACATTCCTTTGTGAAGAGGCAGATGTTGACATGAAACACAACTGGACTACAGCTCCCAGTATGTATCTCAGCCCATCTGGATTGGATGGCACAGTGACCTAACTCATGGAGGCTGGGGATGATGATAAGATGATAGTGACAATGCTGGTATACCGTCTGAATCACCGTGACTGCTGATAGCATATGCAATCACAGAGACTGGAGAGAGAGAGAGAGAGAGGGAGAGAGAGAGAGAGATATGAAAAGATGCAGGCTGACTCAGCGGTAGGTAAGGAGGTAAAGAAGATGACAAGTGGACAGCTGGTGTCTGCTGGCTCTCATATTATCAACGATGGAGACTCAGAGACACTGGAATGTTCCACCCGCAGGCTTCATGGAGGGGTGTTTGCAGAACACTAGTACACACAAACCATTAAGTTTTTTCTTTAATGACGGCTAGCGCAACGCCGACGGAAAGCTAGAAACACTGGTAGTGATGATGGGAAGTAGGGAGTCCTTGTTAGGGTTCAGCCCGGGGTCCAGCTGATGGAATTCTCTGTGTTTCACTGCCAACGTCGTCATACTATCACAGTGCTTCCACTGTAGTTATCATTTATTGAGCTACAGTGTTACGAACAATCATAAAATGTATTTAAAGGCCATGTAACCTGAATGTAATGTTAACCCCACACTGGTCCAACAGAGGAGCAGCTTCTCTAAGAGGCTCAGACAGTTTAAATGTCGCACGGACCGCTACAGGA
>NC_045738.1:26747980-26748218 GCF_008692095.1 Etheostoma spectabile | reverse complement strand
ACCACAGACAATAAAACTCTTCAACACGTCATCCCTGGGTGCTGGATGAGACTCTGAGACACCCCCATATTACAATAAGGACAACCGGCACGACTGGGTCATTTACATTTTAGCATGCTCATACTTAAACAGTTGCACATTTTGTTTTTTGTTTTTTTCCCATCTTGTATATATTTAAAAACTTGTTCTTATATTTTATTCTTATATTTTGTTATTATTATTATTATTATTATTATTA
>NC_045738.1:26746090-26747955 GCF_008692095.1 Etheostoma spectabile | reverse complement strand
AGTATTTCATGTATATTGATGTTGTAATTTGGTGTATCTGCTGTAACACGTAATTTCCCATATTTTTGGGATCAATAAATATCTATGTACATATAATCTACTATCTATCTAACCAATGAAGGCAGTCATCCTGCACAGTGCTGAGTGGCTGAAGAGAACACTCAGAACCTGCAGTAATGCTTTTTACCACTACATGTTATTTTCTAATCACTGTGTCTATGCATATTGCTCATGTATTGCTAGATAATGATATGGACTGGCTTCTTTGTGTGTCCTAATGCCGCCCTGGACACAGGCTGAAGAAACACTAAGTACGTTGATGATTCCAGTATTCACTCTAAAAGCCACAGCTACATGGTCACACACAGATCCGGGCTCAGCCCTTTAAGACCCCTCTGGGTGATTATCTTCAGGGATCTTCAGCAGCAGGCAGCAGCAAGCAGCAGCAGCAGGCAGGCAGGCCAAGCCTCAGGCAGCAGGCAAGGCACCCCGGCATCAGGCAGCAGTTAGCGCGGCAGCGCACGGCAGCGGCCAGCCGGAAAGCGCAGCCGGCAGGGGTCATCAGGAGGCAGGCACAGGTCTGCAGCGCAGCCGGCATCAGGCCAAGCAGTTTAGACAGGCAGCCGGCTCAGGCAGCAGCGCAGACCGGCACAGCAGCAGCCGGCGCACAGGCAGGCAGCAGTGCTAGTTACCACGGCAGGATGCGCAGGCCGCAAGGCGGCAGTCAGGCCGCCGGCAGCCCAGGCAGGCAAGCCGGACGTGCAAGGCAGGCAGCAAGCAGCAGCACGCATCAGGCATGCAGGGCAGCCGGCAAGAGCATGGAGCAGCCGCAGCTGTAGGCGGACAGCGTACGACCGGCACACGCAAGCCAGCAGGCAGTCGCGTGCAGCGAGCAGTGGCAGGCAGGCACGACCCCCTCAGCTCTCCTACATTAAGATGGTGGGGGACAGGGAGTTTGAGAGTACCGTGAAAATTAAGTAGACAAAATAATAAATCTACACAAATGAGTGTGCCAAAGGGGTGCCTACAGCAGCAGGCAGCAGGCAGCAGGCAGCAGGCAGCAGGCAGCCGGCATCAGGCAGCAGGCAGCCGGCAGCTGGGAGCAGGCAGCAGTTAGCAGGCAGCCGGCAGCCGGCAGCAGGCAGCAGGCAGCAGGCAGCTGGCAGCAGGCAGCAGGCAACCCCCCAGCTCTCCTACCTTAATGTGGTGGGGGCACAGGAGTTAGAGAGTAAGTGAAATAATTAAGACAAAATAATAAAGATATAACAAAGTGAGTGTGCCAAGGGGTGGCTACATTAAAAAAGAATACAAATATGAATTATATTGTATAATACCCCGGCCAAAGAATTAAAAAACAAAAATAACAAAGAGAGTGGTTGATGGATAGGAGGCTCTCAATGTTGGGGAGGTTGTGGATGTACAGTATGTCTACAAGTTTTTCATATTAATATCAATAATAATACTGTTAATAATACTGTCACAATTAGCAACAGTAATAATAACAAAAATCAAACATTACAACAAGAGCAATCCAAAGGCGGCCGTGACTTGTTCTACGTGTGTCTGCCTACGGCCTGTGGTCTGATACCAGACCGGCAGACATCTCCATCAGCAGTCACACCTCATCTCTGGGTCTGACCCCCCTGCTGTAGCTGTCCCTGTATGACTCAGCTGCTCTGTGGAGCCTTCTGCTGCCTCATGCTGGACTCTGGAGGCTTGGCGAATCACAGAGACAAGGTTTTAACCCTGGCCAGTTTCTCCTCTCAACCTAATTACCCTACATCCAGATGAATGGATGAGCCGGTTAGCTGGGATGGGAGTAATAACACACTTTACAGGCTCTGGTTGTAGCCTACTTACCGGGG
>NC_045738.1:26739073-26746080 GCF_008692095.1 Etheostoma spectabile | reverse complement strand
GGGGGGGGTCAGGACACCTCTGTGCACTGTGTGCAGTTTTCCTGTGTTAGAATATGACATGGCCCCAGGTCTGCTGTTTGGTGAAAAAAACAAATTAATATAGGAATATTTAGCATGTACAGTGAGCACAATATCAACTGAAAGAATGACGTCTTTAATAAGATAAGACAAAGGGCCGGATTTCATGTAAAAAGTTGTAGAGTATTATAAAAAAAAACTATCATATTTTTTCATTGTCCCAAAGCATCCTCCCACATGTGTCTGTGTACGAACACAACACAGGAGGTGTGTGAAACTACAGAAACTACACACTGGACTCTTTCAGCCTGCTGGCATGAGAACCTTGTGGGTTTAGTTTAAAGGAAAAACTCATAGCCTGTCACACACTAAAAAGTATTAGTAAATTCATGGTATGTGAGGATCTTAAAATATCTAAGGGTAAACATTCAGTACAAGTTCATTTCATTGTGTTATAAAGTTCCAATCCGTCAAGCGTACATTGGGTAAAAATTGTAAGAGGAATGTGTAAACGTTATATAGAGTACTTTATTTTGTGGTCCCTAATGTAAGGGTAAATTATTAATCTGTGATCTTCTACATGCTCTTAATCTATTGAAGTTCCCGGGGAAGTCGGCGTCTTTTCCTCCTTAAACTAAAGTTCTCAGTGAGGAAACATAACCGTATCACTGTAGGGATTATTCCTCTCCTTTTTCAGGGGGGTAACAAAGAAAAGTGTTTTATGGAATGGTCACATTAGCATAATGGCTGTTTCAAACACCAAAACAAGTAGAACAAAAACATAATAGTAAAATATTAGGCAGCTCAACATATGTTTTTTCTCATTCTTGAAAACTGAAACTTAAATAACAGGATGAAACCACAGATGTATCTAAAGGCAGACATTTTGTTTTTGCTCCAGTAAAGCTGTTGACCATCCTAAATGCAAGAAACAGCTCATTTCAATAAAAGAAAGCCTTTTAGTCTGCTCAGCAGTAAACACAATAAAGCCCAAGTAACCGATTCAACAGCGCTTAAAAGCCATATTTGGTGAACATGAGAAAGGCCTCATTATTACAACCTTATATGTCTGCATCTCGCTGCTCTTTTCTCCGTCCCATTAGCATTGTTGGGTATGTTAATATAGCGGCCATCTTATGTAAGTAACACAGCCTCCTAATGGCCTCATTAATGTAAATCCTCAGGATAATACAACTAAGGAAGGAAGTTGTTTTGGTTTTACCCTGCAGAGATCGGAGGACCAGGTAACCATAGTCCTCAGATTGGACAGAGAGGCTAGCTTTAAGTCTGTATTTACCCTGCAGAGATCTGAGGACCAGGTACCTAGTCCTCGATTGGACAGATAGTATAGCTAGCTGTCTGGATTTACCGCAGAGATCTGAGGACAGGTAACCATGTCCTCAATTGGACAGATAGTCTAGCTAGCTGTCTGATTTACCCTGCAGAGACCTGAGGACCACGGAACCCATAGTCCTCAGATTGGACAGATAGTCTATTACTGTCTGGATTACCTGCAGAGACCTAGGACCAGTACCCATAGTCCTCAGATTGGACAGATAGTCTAGCTAGCTGTCTGGATTTACCCTCCAGAGATCTGAGGACAGGTACATAGTCCTCAGATTGGACAGATCAGTCTAGCTAGCTGTCTGGATTTACCCTGCAGAGATCTGAGGCCAGGTAACCATAGTCCTCAGATTGGACAAATTAGTCTAGCTAGCTGTCTGGATTTACCCTGCAGAGGACACTGAGGACCAGGTACCATTGTCCTAAGATTGGACAAGATAGTCTAGCAGCTGTCGGTTTACCCTGCAGAGATCTGAGGACCAGGGTAACCATAGTCTCAGATGGACAGAATAGTCTAGACTAGATGTATGGATTTACCTGCAGAGATCTGAGGACCAGGTAACCATAGTCCTCAGATTGGACAGATAGTCTAGCTATAGCTGTCTGGATTAACCCTGCAGAGACCTGAGGATCTGAGGGAGTGCTCTCAGACCGAGACTAGGGGCAGCCAACACACTCCCAACGGTCACAACATGTAGCCTACTCATGTTGGAAATGCACAGCGTGTGCTGCATCCACATGCTCTGTGCCTGAGCTGTGGTACAACGGAGCAGCACAGCTCTGTGATGTCAAAGAATTAGAGGCTTTAGGAAGAGCTTCACATCTGTGAATGGCATCCAACAGTGTTGTCTCCGTCAAGGAGAGCTACTTAGCTTAGCATGCTGCTTTTGAAGCTAAAATAGGTTAAAGATACAATTTGTTACCCAAGCGTAGCCGTAACAGTTGGTTTCTGAGCGCCACGTTACTCCAAATGGCAGCATGTAAAGGGGCTACAACAAGCTCAGCCTTGACTGCAGGGCTTCTTTGTACAGCTGTCAATCACGCAGCCTGTCGATATGAGCCGCGGCGTCCATTAGCCTCTCCGTATGGGGCAAGGAGCTGCTGCAGGAATGGGCTCCATGCATGCGTGTGTGTGTGTGTGTGTGTGTGTGTGTGTGTGTGTGTGTGTGTGTGTGTGTGTGTGTGTGTGTGTGTGTGTGTGTGTGTGTGTGTGTGTGTGTGTGTGTGTGTGTGTGTGTGTGTGTGCGTGTGTGTGTGTGTTTGTGTGTGTGTGTGCTCTGACATACATCCTGTCCGTGCACCTGGTTTTCTGGTTTAATCTGAGAAAAAATTGCTGATTGCTAATTTATTAGCTTAGACAACTGAAACCAATACTTTTTACTTAACAATTTTGACAATGAATCGTTTATAACATGTATTAAGCTCTCCGTATGTGCCTTTGTAGTTGCCTGCTTTTTCAGCTTTCATGGCAAAATGTGACGTACCCTGCCTTTAGCTAACAGAGATTTGGTTGCTCTGAATACAGATATTATATGCTTGCTATGTGTGGACCTTTTATCATCAGAAAAGATAAGTTTTTTAATGTATGTGAGGGCTGAATGCTGTTAAACACACAGTCCATTGTCACATATAAATCTAATCAAATCTCATCCCAAAGGCAGAGCTAAGCTACTTAGCTGTGAAATTGCATCAACCATATGTGGCACATAGCCGTGAGGAGGGTGTGTATTAGAGGAGTCATCTGCTCCGATCTTCATCAGGCCCTCTTCTTCTTCTTTGTAAGACGTGAATGGATGCACAGCCGTGGACGCTCTCTACATCAAACAGGGTTAGCTCCCGTGTTCCCAGCCCCACCATGCTAATACAGGATTTTACTGCTTAATGCTACCAAGGATGTTTTGTTATATACCTCAAATATAATGAGGGATTATTTACTCAAAGAAAACAGATTATGTTATGCAATATGATTCATATTTGTACAATTTTGAAGGTAATAAAGTAGAAAACATAGACAAATAAATATAATGATAAATATGTAATAGTTGAAACAAACAAACACACACACACACACACACACACACACACACACAGTTGCAGCTGATCAGAAGGAGCTTCCATGTATTACAGTAACAAGCAGTCATGTGGACGATGACCCTGACCACTCCTGTGTACTCTCAGCAGCTTACACTGTCAAAATCCTTGTTTTGAGGTACCATATTCTCATTGGTTAAAGAATGAATAATTCAAAGAATATAAACAAAAGAAATTCCTTTAGGACAACAGGTTTGTAGTTTGCAAATTAAATGAAGGTCTGGTTGATTATTTGAGTGTAAGTACATTAGCATAAATAGTGGCCTCGCCAACTGAATATTATAGAAGCATCTATTAGGCAGTCCAGGTGCTGCATATAAAAGATATATATATATATATATATATATATATATATATATATATATATATATATATATATATATATATATATATGTATGATGCTGTTTGTGGCGACGGGGTTGGGCTGCCTGTTGCAGAACAGCATCTCTCTCAGCTGACTGGGGTAAAGGGAGGATGGCGAGACACTCTTTCACCCCCAGATCTAACCTCCGTCTCCCACAGCTTTCTCTCTGCTCGTCCGTCTCTCTCTCGCTCGGTCAGCAGCGCCAGCTGTACGGCTGCTTGGAACCAAACGTATACAGCATCCCGAGTCCATGACCACGCTCTTTGTTCCTTTTTATCATACATTTATTTCCTACACTTAAAAACATTTCCTGAGAGGCTTCATTGATTCAGTCTACAACCCTTCGAGGCATCCCTCCCCCGTATGCATCCTCTACTCGTCTTTCTTTTCATTCCTATCCCTCCCCTTTCCTCTGCTCTCTCCTTTTATTACCACTCTTCTTCCATCCTCTCCCAATCTCTTTCTCTCTTCCTTCCTCCCTTCCTTGTTTCCTTCCTTCCTCCCCTTCCCTGCTCGTCCCTGAAACCTCAACGCACAAGAGAGGGTGTAGCGAGGCGAGACCTCCCGTCGTCGGTGGTAAAAAAGGGAGAGACCATCAGCTGGCAGACGGAGGGATGCAGCAAAGGTATACGTTGGAAGGTAGCAATATAGGCCTGCTCAATCTTCCCTCCCTCCCTCCCTCCCTCCTCCCCTCCCCTGTGCCAGGGTGGTATGACCTGCTGGATTACAAAACAGCCCTCCCATGTGTCTGCCTGCTCTCTGTGCCAGCCGAGCTGCTGGAGGAGAGAGGGATGAGAGACAGAGGATGGAGAAAAAAGAAAGAGGGAGAAAGTGAAGAAACTAGTAGGAGATGCAGGGGAATGAAAGTATGAGAGTTAGAAAAAAGAAAGAAAGAAGGAAGTGGGAAACAGTAGAGAAGGACAGGAGCAGGAGAAGGAGCGAGAGGGATAGTTTTGAGGCATAGAACATATTGTAGATGAAGGCGCTGTCAGAGCATCAGCCCTCAGGGGCCGCCGGGGGGGGTAAGTCACACAATGCTCTGCTACACATGCATGTGCATCGGATCCACACACTCATTCACTGATTTACACACCACGGCATCACAATGTCTGAGCACTGTTTTCTGCGAGAACCAGAGGCTAAACTCTAACTCCCACAGTGGACACTTGAATGTACAATCGTTGGTGTAAGTGTAGCGAGAAAGGGTATTTCTCGGGGTGATAATGGTCCAGTCAAATTAAAAGGTTCTACACTAGTAAGTAGAGCTATTCTGAGCCGGCCACACCTGCAGGTCAAAGGCTCCACGCTGCTTTTAAAGAAGGAGCAGCTGAAAGGTGTCGCATAGCTGGACTTCTGCTCCAAGAAGTGGTCCTGACATTGTTTTCTGCACTTTGACATCCTACATTTGTCCGTACTTCTCTTTGTCTTTGCTGGCCCTGGATAGGACGAGGTGGGCCATTCGGTGAGATGAGATGAGATAAGAGAGCTCAGTCGTCCAGGGAAACGGATAATGGCGCAGAAAGTGAGAGGGGAGCTTTGGCTGTGTGGAATCACTTTCATATGATGTCTGACAGGCTGTCAGGGAATCATTACGCAACCCCCAGAGACAAAGAGAAGCTTTAAGAAGCTGTGTGTGTGTGTGTGTGTGTGTGTGTGTGTGTGTGTGTGTGCATGTGTGTTTGTGTGTGTGTGTGTGTGCATGTGTGTTTGTGTGTGCGTGTGTTTGGGTTGTACTTCTGCTGGAATACACACGGAAGTGCGCACACATTCCTGTAGCACACAATGGCCCTCTGATTTGTGGTGAAGACCGGAGCGCTGGGCCCTGAGCCTGGTTAGGGAGTCTTCAGGCTGCAGGACACTGAGGTAATGAGGAGAGCGATGGAAGAGAGCAGGGTCTCAGGAGGACAGCTGGGGGACAGAGGTCGTCATGGTGAGGGGGTCGTCATGGTGAGTTGTTGTCATGGATATTTCGTGGCTTACCTGGTCCGAAGACACACAAGACAAAGTCTTTCTGCGCGAAATGTGCAAACAAGGCGGGGTCAGTGTTTTGAGTTTTTCTGAAAAAAAAAAAACTCTGCTGCTGTTGACATGTGTTGTTAGGGCTCCTTTGTTTTGTACATTTCATTAATTAATCCATAATTAAACAAAATTCTGCTCCGGCTCAAGGCTGTGTGAGTCTGGCTCATTTACACTGAGACAGAATTACGTGTTTAACCCTTTAGAGTAACACACGGCTCCGTTTGAACGTCGGAGGGAGGGAAAGATTTCTTTGATTGTCTAGGCTGCATCTAGAAAAGTGAAATATCAAACATGTTTTTAAATGATTTTGTGCTTTTAAACTCTCTCTGTAGATTAATGGCAGAGCCAGGAAGAAGTGTGGGGTGTGTGTGTGTGTGTGGTGGGGTGTGTTGTGTGTGGTGTGTGTGTGGTTGTGTGTGTGTGTGTGTGTGGTGGGTGTGTGTGTGGTGTGTGTGTGAAAGCACATAAAAACTTAGAATATAAAAACAGTATCTCTGATTCGTTCAGTTTAGTCGCCTGCTGCTTACTCATACTCAACAGCTGTTCATCCGAGTTTGCCAAATGCTGTAATGTATTTAAAAATCAAGAAAGGTTGATATCGAAGCAGTCCTACGTCCTTGATTCAATGAGTTGGTTTTGATTTGATGAGCAGTGGTGCTGAATGCTTGGTCATCCCCCCCCAGGGCCGACCGGCCCCCCCAGCCTGTGGAGTGTGAGGATTCAGCAGCACTGGCTCCTCTTTTAGGTTACATACTGTACGCTGTGCAGGAGCCACTGAGGGGGGGCCACTGAGGGGGGGCCACTGAGTGGAGGCCGGGAGATTCACGGGGATCTTCTCAGCTGATATTAGAGGTTGTCCATGCAGTATGTTACACTAGCTAAAAAATACACACTGACGCCTCTACTGAGTGTAAGTGTGTGCGTGTGTGTATACATTAGAGGATGGATACCCGACGGGACCCGACGGGACCCGACGGTACCCGACGGGCCGGGCCGGGTTCGAACAGATTTTTAGAAAGGATGCTGGGGTTCGGGTCGGGCTCGGTCACATCAGCGCGATAAGGCGTTGGACATTTTGAATTTAAAACAGCTTGTTATGTAACCAATGGGCCGGTTTCACCTGATGCAAATGTTTGTTTTTGGATTAAAATAAATGTCAAATATTACCCTA
>NC_045738.1:26738938-26739063 GCF_008692095.1 Etheostoma spectabile | reverse complement strand
TCCGTCTTCCTGTGTGCGGAAATTTGTTAAACTAGCTGTGACAACGAGAGACGTGCGTATTAAGCTTCATGTGGCAGCGCAACGATGGAAGATGTTGTTCTGTTAGCTTTGCCCATTTTTGATAG
>NC_045738.1:26735675-26738928 GCF_008692095.1 Etheostoma spectabile | reverse complement strand
ATTGAATTTCAGTTGGCTATGATTGGGCCTCTTGTGCGCGCCTGTGTTAATGGCGCTTTGTTTGCCCGTGTGCATTGATGCGCTCATCTGTTGACATTTCCCAATGCCTTCCTACAATTGCCTAATAAAAGCGGGCTTTCCACACAAACAAACGTACGTATGTGTCATTAGTATGAGAAACAAATGCGATTTTAACTGTGTGGGGCTCGGGTCGGGCTCAGACAGAAATATCTTACTGCCTGTCGGGCTCGGGTCGGGCTCAGACAGAAATATCTTAATGCCTGTCGGGCTCGGGTCGGGTTCGGTTACTGCTCTGTCGGACGCGGGCCGGGCTCGGACAGAAAAATCCTAGTATACATACATATGTATATATATTGTGTATATATACATATGTATGTATGTCCAGATATTGGTAAGTTGTATAGAAACAGTACCTTATCTTGGCTTGATTTCTTTTTTCAAACTTTCTTGTCGCTCATTGTTTAAACCCCGTTAGTTTTATACTTTGTTTTTCAAGGTGTTTTATGAAATATCACATTTTCCCAAATTCTTTTATTCATTAGTAGAAAAAGTACAACAGATGTCAAATTTCTATTGTCACGTGAGTGAATAAAACAGTTGCCTGCAGCTTTATTTTATAAAACAATCATATTAATGTGTTATACTAAGGAGTAATCTAAATGAATGAATAGTATTGCTGGATATATTTTAATTTTGTCTGATTGCATTGTGTATTTGCAGACGGCAGATGAAGAAGGGTTACTTTCCAAGAATTTCCCTGAAACATTTATTCCTCACCTTCAATGAAACTGAAGTAATATTCTAACATTTTGTAAAGAAGGGTCCCCGGAGCTTTCAACTGCATCTTGTGGTTTTACACACAAAGCTATGTGTCATACCCCCCTGCTACATGAAATACAGTATATATAAGTCAAATAAGTAGAAAATTGTAATGTGTAAAGTGTAATAAAAAAACAAATAATTCCCCTTCACCAGCAACATCAGGCACACATTAGACCATGTGTCATTGGCCGTGTGTGTGTGTGTGTGTGTGTGTGTGTGTGTGTGTGTGTGTGTGTGTGTGTGTGTGTGTTGTGTAGTGTGTGGTTGTGTGTGTTGTGTGTGTGTGTGTGTGTGTATTGTGTATTGTGTGTGTGTGTGTGTGTGTGTCACTTAGAGGACATTTAAATCCTTTTGTTCTACATCACAGAGTCAATAACAAAGACAGTCCAATTTAATTAGATTTTTAATGAGTGTTTCAACACATCTGTACTCTGCAGCGAGCACTGAAACATGTTTCAAATTGTTTCATTTTCAGTTTCATTGCTGTGTTAATCACAAACGGGACTTCATTTGCACCCCTTTATTTGAATTAATGACATATTAGAGAATGTGTTTAACAAAACTGTTATGGAAGCTGTCGAAGCATTTCAGTGGAAGTAGTTAATTAAAACATCGTAAAATGTGATTTGCAGTAAGATCCTTACGGAGCATCAGATTTACAGCACAAAGGGAAATGTCCCGAGGATATCAAACACGTGCAAATTAACAAATAAGAAGCAGAAGCATGTTCTCAACAATAGCTGACCTGCTAAATATGTGTATGTGGTGTCAAGAACGATTGTTGAAGTTGCTCCAATGGAATCCTACGCTTACAACCTTCTCTGTTTTCACCGCGGCGCTGCTCCTTTCCCCCTAACACACACGTGTGCACACACACACGCACACACACACACAAACACACATACTGTATGTATGAATTCACATTCAGACCTTGTGTGTAGTAATGCACACATAGACGGATGAGAATTTACATCAGACATCACATGACATCATGCACACATGCAGTAGAGACACCACATGCTCATCACATGATCATGTGATCACATGATCACAGTCTCTGTGTGTGTGTGTGTGTGTGTGTGTGTGTGTGTGTGTGTGTGTGTGTGTGTGTGTGTGTGTGTGTGGACTCTCACATGTGGCTGTTGAACTGAAAGGTAAGCTTTTTTCTTGTTCTTCGTCTTTGTGTTGCTGGATTCCTTCAGTAATTGGCTGCATTGCATTATCACATATAGATTTATTATAAATTAATATTATTATTCTGTCTCTTTACAATTGAATACTTGAATTCTAACTATCAAAGTGATGGATATTAACTCTAAGCTCATATTTCTTTGTTCCCTCTGCTTGGCTTACACTCAGCACTGCTAACCTTTCTCTACTTTGAGCCCTTTGGTACTTAGTGGCTAAGCAGGTTGGAACACATTAAAGAGCTTATTGGCTCAGAGTAACTCCATCATCCACACCTACCATGTGTCATGTGTCAGTGTGTGTGTGTGAGTCAGTGTGTGTGTTGGCTGTGACAAACCCTCAGAGATAGCATGCCCTCAGTCCCAATTTGTCAAAACAGTTCATGACAGGATTCCCTGAGGATACACCCTCCATTTTTCATTGCCTTTTCACGCTCAGCTTCACACACACACACACACACACACACACACACACACACACACACTGCATACTGTGTGTGTGCATCCCACACAGCAGCATATAAAGAGAAGCTGTAATGGATGGTAAACCTTCCATTGTAATTAGCTGCTGGCTAATATTAGCTCCTGGCTGGTGTTGGATGACATCTGAGGGACAGGGGGGGAGAGCAGGAGGGGGTAGACCGAGGCATTGGAAAGAAAGGAGGGGGAAAGGTAAGGGGTTGTGGAGAGGAGGTGAACCCATCAAAATGAAGGAAAAGAACAGCAGAATGAAAGGATGGAGAATGAAGAAGGAGAGCTGTGGAGCATATTCTCACGCCTGATGCTCCCTGCAGACAACATTCCCAGGCAGACAGACAGGCAGGCAGACAGGCAGACAGACAGGCAGGCAGTGGACATATCTCACCCTGGGAATGCTCCTGCAGACCTCCCAGGCAGCAGACAGGCAGGCAGACAGGCGCAACAGGCATGGCAGACATACAAGCCAGCGCAGGCAGACAGGCTGTGCAGATAGACGCACAGCGCACGACAGCAGGACAGACAGACAGACAGACAGACAGCAGACAAAGTAGACAAACAGACAATAGACAGGCAGACAGACAGGTCAATAACAGACAGGTAGACAGACCAGGTAGACAGACAGGCAGACAGCACAGACAGAACAGACATGGCAGATAGACATAGACAGGCAGGCAGACAGACAGACAGACAGACAGGCAGCAGACATACAGGCAGGACAGACAGCATCCGACAGCAGACAGCTA
>NC_045738.1:26732013-26735650 GCF_008692095.1 Etheostoma spectabile | reverse complement strand
TACATACAGACCGAACGCGGCAGACAAGGCTGGACAGTGGACAGGCAGCAGCGGAGCAGACAGACAGACGCCAGGCAACAGGAGACAGACACAACAGACAGACAGACAAGTAGACAAACAGACAATGACAGGCAGACAGACAGGTCAAATAGACAGACAGGTAGACAGACAGTAGACAGACAGGCAGACAGACAGACAGAACAGACAGGCAGATAGACAGACAGGCGAGACAACAGGCAGACAGACAGGCAACAGACAGGCAGGCAGACAGAACGAGACAGGCAGACAGACAGACAGGCAGGCAGAGCAGCCCTTTGTTTGACACATAGCTGCACACAAAGGTAGGCAGACCTGAAACAGCGTTGCAGAGCACACACACGCTCTCACGAGGACCACTTCCGATTGGCTTAAACAGATGCTGGAGAATTCTACAACCATCAAAAAAAGCTTTCGGTTCAAAAGAAATTTGACAATTATCTTTCTGAATAACAAGAATGTATGAACTCTTTTGACATTGCTGATGACAATGCTGCTTTCAAGAGCAGCTCTCCAGCATGAGATTTTTTGTCCTCAGACAAAAGACAGAATATTGACTCCAGACCCCTCTTCTTGAGGTTCTGTGACGCCGGGATTCTTGTGGAGGCACAGCATGAGTCGTTGGACTGAATGCACAACGATGTTTTCAGCAATCAATTTTTTGTTTTCAGTTTTGTATTCTTTTTTAAAATCTGAGCAGAGCATCTGCTGTGGATGGAAACAGATTTGATATAAAGAATATTATGCAGCACATGGTCAGTATGCAGACCTGAACAATGCGTTTGTGCAGGATTTAGTCAAAATGAGAGAGAGTGTTGACCTGGGTTTATGTGATTGATACACCAGTCCATGCCAGTCACATGGTTAAATGAATGCACCAGGAGCTGCTCACGCTGAAATGATAAAGCCTCAGTTTGGCTAGTTCATGCCTCAGGGACCGGGGCTGGATCGAGGCTTCTGAACCCTGCTGTGACAGAGCAGCCATCTTTGTTTACCACTTCTTTCTCACCAAAAGTTGAACAAGAAACAAAGAAGCCGGCTGAACCAACGGGAGAGAAATATGACAAGAGAAGAAAATCATACTTTTTTCACATCTACAGTAAAGGCTTCTTCCGTATTTCAGGGGGATCTTTTCAACGGGATGACAAGCTTTCTGCAGGAACCGGTTGTAAATGGATTTCACAGCGCACCCCTCCCAACAGGGGATTTAGGGTGCTGGCGGGCAAGAGAGCAGCATCTCCCACCAGAATGTCAGCAGCTTCCAATCCACCTTTTACATCCTGAAAACACTGGTCAAGACAGGTCTGGCATCCCATAAACTGCAGCAGAAAATGTGACATAGAAACAGCATGCTGGCAATTTAAAATAGTACAACTGAAAATAAAAGTAAAAAAGAGAGCCATGGTTTAAGTCTGGAGATATATACAAAGTGTGAGGCAGCTCTATTTAGAAGAGCTGAAGTCTTGGTGAACATGCAGAAGTTCATTCTTGTATTTTCAATGGGGAAGTTATTACACACACACAGCACCCAATCCCACGTAGCCTGCTGAGCTGCTTAGAGAAGAAAATGTGTGTGTGTTGTGATATCATGAGAGGCTACACGGCTCTCGGCGGGACAGTTCAGCAGTGCAAGGACACAAAGTTAGAGGTAACAAAGGTTTTTATAATTTTCTTGGGAATTAACCAAAACGATAAGTCAATTTCAAAAAAGGTAACTCAGTATGAGGTTGCTCTTGCCAAGTCCAAACTTAAACAATGTCCTTCAAACCAAAATCATAGACCTGATTCCCTCGTAATCTCTTTCTGGAAACAAGTCCTCAGCCTTACTTTTAGACAGCGTCGCAGCCCGTGGCCTATCTGTCGGTAAGAAACTCCAGTCTTCAGGTAAGTATTCCAGTCTTTTAGTCCTTCCCATGAAGTGCCGCTTCGATCATCTGTGTTCCTCTGAGAGCACAACTTGAGCTTGTGCTCCCCAACAACACCCTCACACAACTGTGTCTCTGGGCTTTAAGCTGCCCTAGCTCATCAGCGCCCTGATTGGTCTCAGGTGTGTTGGGATGCCGTGTGCTTGAGGGGTGGAGTTCCCAACTCCACACAGATGGTGCCAAAACTGCCCGTGACTGCGCCATCCCTCAGGGGTACGTAGCGGCCCTCCAGAACGCGCCTCTCGTGACATCACGTGTGTGTGTGTGTGTGTGTGTGTGTGTAGGGGTGGGTGACAACGGCAGTTGTTAAAAACCAATAAAAGGAGCATTAATTGTGTGACACACACACTAGTGGGTTTTATCAGAGGTCTTGTGTGTGTGTGTGTTGTATGTGGTGTGTTTGTTGTGTGTGCGTGTAAGTGTAAGTGTGTGTGTGTGTGTAAGTGTGTGTGTGTGTGTGTGTGTGTGTGTGTGTGTGTGTTCTGCCTTTCTCTGCTGTTTTTTTCGTCATTTGGTTGAGCTGAACTGTATATCTGATCAGTGTCTCAACCAGCAGAAGGTATATAATAATATACAGTCTATGGTTAATAATATACAGTCTATGGTTTCTGACATAGACTGTATATTATTAACAGTCTACGGTTTTTGCCATAGACTGTATATTATTAACCATAGACTGTATATTATTAACCATAGACTGTATATTATTAACAGTCTATGGCAGAAACCAGAGACTGTTAATAATATACAGTCTATGGTTTTGGCCTGTAGAAAGGAAGTTGTTGTCACACCACTGTCACACCAAATGCACCTGCTGTGATTTGAAACTATAAATAAGATTGAATTGAATTGAATTAAAAGTGTATGTCTTGTGGGAAGGTGGAGGCTGCAGGGTGAGGAGAAGTTAACCAGGTGCACGATTTCATGGAGAACAGCAGCATAAACAGCTGTCTGAAAGCCTCTCCATCCCAACACAAACTTGAAATCAGAGGGCTTTGAAAAGCCGCTCCGGGCTTCATCAGACGCAAAGGCTCTTGTTTGTCGATTTTCGAAAGACTTGGATGATTTCTGTTGCGAGTCTCAGAGTCTCACACAGATCAAATCACTTCAGAAAAGAAGAACAAGATCAATCGTTTCAGCGGTTGTTGAAGTTTTTATTTGATGGCTGGACGACAGTAAGCACAACTGGAGACACATCGGAACTAGTTCATTTTTCAATGCTTGAAAACAGTTTTCATAACTCTACACACCTATCCCACAACTCGAACCACGACCTGCACAGGTCTGTGGATCTCCAGCACTGTGTCCAGATGCTCCACACTGCTGTCAGACCTGTTAACCTCCCCTTCAGACAGAACAGATCTCAGTCTGGGGTCCATCGAACTCTGCTGATTGCATTTTCAGCTGACAGCCCAGGCAGGTGTCTTGTTAAACTAGTTATTGAACATATGTACAATATTTATATATACATGTTGTATACAAACACCAGAATGAAACAAAAAAGAGCAAATATGCCAACATGTCCAGGTCAGATGTCTGAGGGTAGGATCTGAGCATCACTCCCACTATTCTTTGTCACTGTTATATACCTTTAGATGGTATGTACTTCCAGATGTTATGTACTTTTAGATGTTATGTACCTTTAGATGGTATGTACCTCCAGATGTTATGTACCA
>NC_045738.1:26731867-26732003 GCF_008692095.1 Etheostoma spectabile | reverse complement strand
TGTACCTTTAGATGTTATGTACCTTTAGATGATATGTACCTTTAGATGTTATGTACCTCTAGATGTTATGTACCTTTTGATGGTATGTACCTCCAGATGTTATGTACCATTAGATGGTATGTACCTTTAGATGTTA
>NC_045738.1:26730810-26731475 GCF_008692095.1 Etheostoma spectabile | reverse complement strand
CCTTTAGATGGTATGTACCTCTAGATGGTATGTACCTTTAGCTGTTATGTACCTTTAGCTGTTATGTACCTTTAGTTTTCTTCCAGTAGTTCCATACATTTCTAGAGAGAAAACACTATATTGAAGAAACCTGCTGATCTTCATTCATTCTTGTTTACCTCACATAACAATTTCTGTATTGTAAATTGTATATCTTTTCTTTAAGATTATTTTTTGGGGGTGCTTTTTTCCTTTTTATTTCAGAGTGACAGTGGATAGACAGGAAACGTTGGAGGGAGATGGGCGAAATAGCAAAGTCCCGCCGGTTGGCTTCAAACCCAGGCCGCTCCAATGGCCTCAGCGTACAAGGGGTGCACGCTCTCACTGGGTGAGCTGGAGGTCGCCCCCAATGTCTTCTCTTTAAAGAAACTACTGATTAGCGTGTAGTCACTTCAGTTGTTCAAACTGTAAAGATGACAAAGTTGGTCATTTCTGTCTTGGTAGTTGATGCTGTTTTTTAATTTATTCTAGGTGTGTTCTGAATGATGGAGTGAGTGTGTCTCAGTGTGTTCTGAGTGACAGTGTGTGTGACTGTAGTTAGAGTTTATGGTGAGTTCAGGTGACTGTTGGCAGTCAGCGGTCAGGTGGTGTGTGTGTGTCTGTGTGTGTGTGTGTGTGTGTGTGTG
>NC_045738.1:26690517-26730485 GCF_008692095.1 Etheostoma spectabile | reverse complement strand
TCTCTCTCTCTCTCTCTCTCTCTCTCTCTCTCTCTCTCTCTCTCTCTCTCTCTGTTCCATCTCTTTTTTAGCCTGCCCTAATTCCATATCCTCATTTCTGTGGAGGAGGTGATGGGCTGTTTGAACACAAAGTACAGCATTTAAACGTAATATCTTTCAGAGTGCTACATATTAGGCCTTATTATGCTTCTGTTATCTATAGAATATCATCTGTGGTTTCATGATGTGCTCAAAAACAGCAAAACTGTTTATGTAATTAATGCAATATAATTAAAATAAATTAATTACATTTTCTATTTCAATCAAAATCCTTATAATGTCTTTTTTTTAGTGAGGGTGAAGAGAATAAGATATCTAGCCCCTTCATTCAGGTCAGATGAGTCATTATATTTATGAATTTAGATTTTCCATTCAAATTCCGATTTTGAACGCTTGTTAATCCTCAATTGTCAAGTGTAATTATTATATTCAGTTATTTTTTGTTATAATAAAAATAAGACCAAAGTCAAGACATGAGTCCTCCTGCTCCTCGCGTCCCTCTGCCTCGTCTCATCTCATCAGTGGGGTCCATTTAGTTTCCTTCATGCCTGAATCGATAGTTTCTGCTCGTCAGCTTTCACACGTCAACAACCTCCGCCTCCATTGGTCCTGAGGCAGCGGCGGCTTTTCTCCCAAGCCAATCGATGTTGATGATCATAGCTGGGACCGACTGCGGGCTGCCGGCCTTATGGCTGCATGATTAATAAGCTCATTATCAACGCAGAGGGGAGCTCCTCACAGCCGCACCGCCTGGGACAGACACACTGCCAAGGAGCACGCACCAACACAGGCCAACAATACACACACACACGCATGCACACACACAAAGAAACACAGACACACACACACTCACATATGCATGCATGCACACACACGCATACACACACACACGCACACAAAGACACACAGACACACAAAGACACACACACTCACACACGCATGCATGCACACACAGACACACACACGAACAGACACACACACACGCATGTACACACACAAAGACACACACACACAGACACACACACACGCATGCACAGACACAGACACACACACACAGACACACACACACACACTCACACACGCATGCATGCACACACACACACGCATACACACACATGCACACACACAAACACACACACACAGACACACACACACTCATAATAAGGGCACAAATAACCACAACACACATGCAGAAACTCAAACACATGTATCTAATGCCTGTATATTCACCAACAATTTTTTTACAATTGCTTACACACTAAAATTAAAACTTTCCCACAATTAGCAAAACACTCACTCAAGAAGCAAAACACCGGCCTAGATTTGAACATTGTCAGCTTCACACTTTTTGCAAAACAATCCACACAGTGATTTGCAAAACACCATGCACACTTGTATGCATTTGACAGAGAAATGTATCATGATGTCACTTTGCATTTCAAATGAACACACCCATGATCCAGCTGGTTAACACAGAAGTCAGCAAAAGAAGAATGAGAGTGAGAGGGGGAATTCACAGAGGAGGAGAAGGAGGTAGAGGAAGAGGAAGAGGCCCAGCCAGAGGTAGAGGAAGAGGAAGAGGAAGAGGAAGAGGGAAAGGGAAAGGGAAAGGAAGACCCAAAGCTGGAGAATGTGCTCAAAGAAAAACAGGACCACATTTATCAAATGAAGTTGGTGCATTAACACTAGTGGACCATGTTATGAACCACGGAGGGACGCTGAGGAGGCTGGAGTAAATCTTAGCAGATATGCAGTGGCATCTGTCATAAGGACATCTCAACAAGGAACCAGGTAAAAGGAAATCTGTCTCCAGTTACAGTGATCAGCTGCTTAATATCAGAATCAGAATCAGAATCAGAATCAGAAATACTTTATTGATCCCCGAAGGGAAACTCTGTGTTGTAGTTGCACAATATTATAAATAGAGTAGAAATACAAGAAATAAAGAAATATAATTGGATACGTACGGTATTTACATAAAGGAATGTATTATACATTATTTACATAATTACATAATTAAGGATAATAAGGATTGGAATGGTGAAAAGTTAATATATATAATGAATAATAATTGTGGTATTTGAGATTGACACGTGTCAGGCCAGTGTTATTGCACAAAACAGATAATACAGATAATATGTCCAGTTTCAACTCTCTAAGTGTGTGTGTGTGTGTGTGTGGTGTGTGTCAGACACTTAGAGGGAGGAGATTAAAAGTTTGATGGCCACAGGCAGGAATGACTCCTGTGGCGCTCTGAGTGCATTTGGGAGAATGAGTCTGTCACTGAAAGTGCTCCTGTGATTTAGCAGCAAGCCATGGATGGGTGCGAGAATTGTCCAAGATGGCATGTAGTTTGGACAGCATCCTCCTATTGACACCCCCGACAGAGAGTCCAGTCCACCCCCACGACGTCACTGGCCTTGCGAATCAGTTGTTGAGTCTGTTGGCGCCGCTACCCTCAGCCTGCTGCCCAGCATGCAACAGCAAAGAGGATAGCACTGGCCACCACAGACTCATAAAACATCTTCAGCATTGTCCTGCAGATGTTGAAGGACCTCAGCCTCCTCAGAAAATAGAGATGGCTTTGGCCCTTCCTGTAGAGGGCTTGAGTGTTCTTGGCCCAGTCCAGTTTATTGTCCAAGTGCACTCCCAGGTATTTGTAGTCCTCCACGATGTCCACACTGACCCCCTGGATGGAAACAGGGCTCACTGCTGCCTTGGCTCTCCTTAGATCCACCACCAGCTCCTTGGTCTTTGTCACATTGAGCTGGAGATGGTTCTGCTCACTCCATGTGACAAAGTCCCCCACCACAGCTCTGTACTCAGCCTCGTCCCCCTCGCTGATACATCCAACCACAGCAGAGTCATCAGAAAACTTCTGAAGATGGCAGGACTCTGTGTGGTAGTTGAAGTCTGTGGTGTAGATGGTGAAGAGGAAGGGAGAGAGGACAGTCCCCTGCGGGGCCCCGGTGTTGCTGACCACTCTGTCTGATACACAGTGTTGCAGGCGCACATACTGTGGTCTGCCAGTCAGGTAGTCAACAATCCAGGACACGAGGGGGGGATCCACCTTCATCGCTGTCAGCTTCTCACCCAGCAGGGCCGGCCGGATGGTGTTGAAAGCACTGGAGAAGTCAAAAAACATGACCCTCACCGTGCTTGCCGGCCTGTCCAGGTGGGCGTAGATGCGGTTGAGCAGGAAGATGATGGCGTCCTCAACTCCCAACCGGGGCTGGTAGGCGAACTGGAGGGGGTCCAGGAGAGGTCTCACCATGGGCCGCAGCTGTTCCAGAACCAGTCTCTCCAGGGTCTTCATAATGTGGGAGGTCATATGTGATGTGAGGTAATATGTGCACATCAGCCCTTTTGAAACCCCTTTCTGTGACATGTTACAGTACGTTACATGTATCATTGTCTACATAGGGTTGAGGGTCGAGAACGGCATGGAGGAAGGGGTCCCATATTCACGCAAGAACAAGAGAGAGAGATCATAAACATGGTTATGGCTGATAATGCTCTCAGGCTCAGAGAAATCCAAGCCAACATTATCAGTGACTATGCCATTTTCAATAATGTCCATCAGGTCTCTCTGTCAACTCTGGCACGCATCCAGAAAAAAACATCAGGTTCAAATGAAACAACTTTATAGAGTTCAAGTGAAACAACTTTATTGAGTGCCGTTTGAGCGGAATTCAGAGAGGGTCAAACGGCTAGGCATGAGTATGTGGAGGTTTGCATTGTTCACTCTAGCACTGGGCTGTTTCATACTGCCCACATGACCTTCCTTTTTACATGTTCATTGACTGTATACTAGATCCATCCTGAACTACACAACCTTTTTTCACCGTGTTGTTTTACAGATAAACGCTGAAGAAACCCTGCATGAATCCATATACATAGATGAGGCAGGGTTCATCCACCCACCCATCCACCCATCCATCCATCCACCCATCCATCCATCTTCGTCCTCTTATCCAGAATCGGGTTGCGGGGGCAGCAGCTCCAGCAAGGGACCCCGAACTTCTCTTTCCCGAGCCACATCAACCAGCTCCAACTGAGGGATCCCGAGGCGTTCCCACATTCAAAAAAAGTTCTTCCCACATTGTCTTGCCAATGAGGATGTCGCCTGTGATTTTCTGGCCAGATCCAGCGAGGCGAAGAGATAATGTCTAGTTTTTCCTTTACTTTTTCAGCCTTGTTTTGGTTTGCTGTTGTATTTCTGGAATTGTAACCTGTACTAGATACTGTATTTGATGTTTGTCTAACAGTGTTATGCACACTACTGTAGTAGCCTGGGACATGTTGTTGTGATTCTCCATGT
Source organism: Etheostoma spectabile (assembly GCF_008692095.1). Lineage (NCBI taxonomy): Eukaryota > Metazoa > Chordata > Actinopteri > Perciformes > Percidae > Etheostoma > Etheostoma spectabile. The sequence continues at coordinate 26,726,125 of NC_045738.1, read as the reverse complement.
TGACTGATTTGGTTATATAAGGAAAAATAAATGATGTTTTCCTCATTCTGCAGCATTGGTCTTGTGTAGTGTTTGGTGAACTTATTGTATATTTGCACTTTCTCTGTTTACTTCATTTACAGTACTCTAAAATGTTTTAGGTTAGCAACAGCAGTGTGTAACTGGGTCAAACAGAATTAAGTCAAATGAAATGTGTGTGTGTGTGTTTTATATGGTAACAATATGTTTTTTGTAAATTAGTGTATAGTTTTTGCAAGAGTGTTTGATTTTGCAAAGGGTCTGAGGTCTTCTGCTCATTGGGGGTGTGATTGTGCTTATTGGGTGAAGTGTTTTGAAAACATTTATTGAAGCGTGTGTGTGTGTGAGAGAGAGAGGGATCACAGTCTGTCCTGTGAATGACACAGCACTAGCCTTTTATTATTACTGTAATCGTAAAGTGAAACAAATGACTCTCTGTCTTCCTGCAGGCCGTGGGCCGGCTGAGACGGAGGACATGACCGGGTCCTGCTGCTGTCCCCTTCCACCGATAAAGGTCAGCTTTGTTTGGGTTTGATTAGACTTATTTGATCAGATTGAAATTGGTTTGTTTCTCCTTTTCAAGTTTCATTGAGAATTGAAGCCTTTACAGACAGTATTGTTCTAACATTAACATATCTTTCTTTTGAATGAAGACTGACCTTTCACAGAGGAAACAGTGTAACTGGAGCTGTTGCACAGAAAACAGTACAATCTCAATCAAAATATGAAGTAAATACATTTGGAATGAATCCAAAGCTACTGTATGTGCTGTTTGTTGGTAGCAGTTTCCATCATCCTACACACTTGTCATGCTCATGTGTTCCCCAGCAGGTCAGAGTCCCCGTATACATCCCTCCCCGTGTACTGTGAGAACAAAAGTGTGTGTTTGTTGAGTCAGGGCTGGTCCGGAGGCAGCAGTGGGGCTGAAACTCATGTGACTCCGCTGAAACAGGGCAGGGAAGCTGTGCGCGGGTTACTCTGACCATTTCCTGTCAATAAGGAACAGCAACCAGGCGCCTCAGGGACACACAGAGATCTGTTTGAAGATGTACTTTAGTTGTTTGCTTTTCCACATTTTCCTGTAAGTAAAAATTATAATTTCCTATGAAGCAGCCAGTATGTAACTACCTACGAATGGCTTTGTATAACTATAAGGGTTGATGTTGGTAAGGGCTCTCTTTTTTAATAAATTAAAATGCTAATATTTAGTTAAACACACAACATGACAGGAGAGCATAAGCAGCTGATGGATGGCTAGTAAACAACTGTGGAGCATTACCTTCAGCTGACTCCCTGGATGGCAGGAATGGGAGTTCAAGCAGCGGGTCGCTTCATATCTGGAGTTACTGTGGTTAAAGAATGGTGGGAAAGATGACCTACTAAGACTTTTAGCAGTTTCCTAGATATTACAGTAATGGCTGCTTATATGGTCCACCAACCTATGCATCTAACCACACCATCAGTGGTTCCCAACCTGGACCTGGACCCCAGAAAGGCGTCTGTAAACGAACCTGAGCGGTCCCACTCTGATTGAGTGGGGAGGAATGATTCTGTCCAATTGGAACTTTCCGTCCTACATTCCTCTGACCTACTGTACACAGCATCGCGGCCTCTCTCTAGGAGTTACCGTCTGTATAATCTATGAAGTATGAAAATGAAATCTGCCTCCAGTTGAGGCGCCGAGCATGTCAGGGCGTCCTCTGGAGGGTCTGTCTGCAGGAAGTCTCTGAGATAAAGTGAGTTTAGAGTGCTGAGTTGATTCAGTGTGATGACCCAGCCTCCATCTGCTCATGACTCACTAGATTCAGTTTGCATCTGCATCCTTTTAAAATATCTAGCAAATGACATAATTGCATAAATGCATCAATACAATTATAGCTACATAACTCACACATGCAGCTCCTTGTAGAATTAATCATTTAATCACTAACTGAGTGCCTTTTTCTTCCATCATTTTTACGTTGGGATTAATACAGCCTTCACCTGGCTCCATCAGCGATGCAATATTGCGGTCTTATTGCAGACGCTATCATTTAATGTGGCCTGGAAATGACTCCAGGCACGGCGCAGCCCGAAGGTCCTTACCTCCCATTTCCATTATTGGACTTAGTGTTAGTGACACCCATTTGGGGACGCAGAGCCTCCGACTTCACGTGGAAGCTAATTAGGAAAAGCAACATCGTAATCGGTGCTTGTATTTGGGCACCACTGGCTCTGCAGATGACAACACACACACACACACACACACACACACAGAAAAATGGGATGCTAGCAGGCAAGATGATAGTGCATCGCTGCAGAGGTGCGTATGTGTGCGTGAGTGCATGTGTGAGGGAGATTGTCTGTCAGCTGGTTCAGTGGCGCTGCAGTGTGCCACGCCTGCCAAACATCTTGTCTGAAAGGGAATCACTTCTCTCTCTCTCTCTTTTATCGTCGGTCGCTCTGCAGCTACAACACAACAGCTCCCTCCTCACGGTGATCAGCGACTCCACGGCCTCGCCTCGCCTTGAAATGCCGCGCCACTTTGTTACATTGGGCCTCTGACTCTAAGGCACAAGAGGCAGGAATGCTCCTGACATGACAAACAATAGTCAGCTGACAGATTTCAGTCAATACACATGAGGCTTTATGATAAATGACATTAAACAGAATGCACCAAAGATCAAAACTAACAGTGTTAGTTCTTCTCTTTCAGTCAGCACCAAGCTAATAATAATAATCATTATAATTAATAATAATTCATTATTTATGTAGCACTTTATCATAGACACTCCAAGCACTTTGGGGAGGGGGGGTGCTCGGCAGCCTTACGACGCCAGATGCTCGCCACACATCAGCTAATTGGTTTCTACTGAAGTAGTAAGTCTTTAAAAACACTCACAAATCTGTTGTTCCATGATTAAAAAGGCTCAGGATGTAGATGGGTACTGTAGTTTTGAGGAGTTAGCAGTATCTAATTTTAATATATTTTAGGGTAGTTTTATTTTGGATCAACGACGGTTTATTTGCCGGATAGTGGAGATAGAGCCGGACATGAGACACCAGGAGAGTGCTCATTTTATGCTTTTGGGCTTTTCCCCTTTCCTTTATTGTGTTATATATCTTTTTTTGTGCATGTCATAGTTTTAGAAAGTGAAAAAGCCCAAAGTCCCCCCCCCCCCCCCCCAAGGGCCTTAACCATTCCCACAGAAAACCCTGTTCACAAACTGCTCCAACAGCTCTGTAGTAGTCCAGCCTTTACTTCAGAACCAACGTTATAATGCTCACCTAGCTGCTAGCATAGCACGCCTCATACTCTGCTCTCTGACTGGCTATAGTATCCTTACCTAGTCAGTCAGCCCTCATACTCTGCTCCTGACTGGCTAGTAGTCCTTACCTAGTTGGTCAGGGCCCTCATACTCGCTTCTGACTGGCTAGTAGTCCTTACCTAGGTACTGTCAGGACCCTCATACTCTGCTTCTGACTGGCTAGTAGTCCTTACCTAGGTACTGTCAGGGCCCTCATACTCTGCTTCTGACTGGCTAGTAGTCCTACCTAGGTACTGTCAGGGCCTCATACTCGCTTCTGACGGCTATATCCTTACTAGGTACTGTCAGGGCCCTCATACTCTGCTTCTGACTGGCTAGTAGTCCTTACCTAGTACTGTCAGGACCCTCATACTCTGCTTCTGACTGCTAGTAGTCCTTACCTAGGTACTGTCAGGACCCTCATACTCTGCTTCTGACTGGCTAGTAGTCCTTACCTAGGTACTGTCAGGACCCTCATACTCTGCTTCTGACTGGCTAGTAGTCCTTACCTAGGTACTGTCAGAATTTAGTGGAATAAAACTATAAAGTAGCTTCAAACTGAAATACTAGAACTTCAAATGTGTATTTACTGTAAGCACTGTATGACCTTACATTATGATCATCTGTATATACATTCATTGGCCTACCTTCAAACCATATGTATAGGGCTGTACAGTTTAATTCTTATAGCAACTTAACATAAAATCTAGCTGTATCTAATTTGTCCTTTCAATCTCACCTATATTTTGATTTCATTGCACAATTCCGTGTCCCATTTTTTTCCATATTTTATAGTTTCACCTTTAAAAAAAGCTCAGCCTGGACCTGAACCGTCAGGTCAAACGTACACAGACAAACAAACAGAAAATTGTGCTTATCTTGGGTAATATTTTTAAAAACACATTGGTGCTCTAGTAAGTATTTCAGACTTTGATAAACACACAGTTGTGTGTGTGTGTGTGTGTGTGTGTGTGTGTGTGTGTGTGTGTGTGTGTGTGTGTGTGTGTTTTTTGTGGGGTTTGTGTGTGTGTGTGTGTTGTTTGTGTGTGTGTGTGTGTGTGTGTGTGTGTGTGTGTGTGTGTGTGTGTGTGTGTGTGTGTTCAGTGCCACAGAGAGTTTGGTAGCAACCCATGCAGAGCGGCAGACACAGACCGGTGGCTTCTTCTAATGAGCAGACTGCTGTTGCCGTGGGGACCTTGGCACACACTGGAAGATTTGATGAACTAATTAAGCACTAAAAGTTGCCTTATTACACAAGAAAGTCAAGAATTCTACAGAGTACAAAGAAAGCTACTGGCCGTGTTTCATCCCTGACTTTGGGTTACAGGGTGGTGAGAGCCCAGGCTGGTTCAAGTCTGGACGGTAAGAAAGAAACTGTTTACACACACGACTTCTTGCTGTTGCTCTGCCACGGTCCCGGTGGACCTGGAGATGCTGTCATCTTCACTTTAGAAAGTAAATGGGGATTGTTCCCATGCTGATTTAGACAGTCTGGAGACACAAAGTCTGCAGACAGACGAGCCAGTTGTTTGCTCAAACTTTTCAAAATGAGAGCACAAAAGTTCTGACTTTGTCTTGAATGCAGAGTGTTCAATCTGTTTGGCATTCAACTGCAACCGGGGCGCCCTCTGTCTGGCCCTGCAGTCCTCCTGGCCTGCCTCTCTCTGCCCTCTCCTGTCAACTCAGAACGTTAGCATATACTGTACTTGATTTGTCAGCAGTAACGTAATCAACACTAATAAAATGTGAGCATGAGAGAGCTCTCTTCTGATAGAGAAACATATTAAAACAGGATAAAAACAGGGAATACATCAATAAGGAGCAGTGTATTTTACCTTGCAGATTTTCTTCTTGTAAATACAACTCAAGTCTGTTTAATGTGGTCGCTTCATTTCATGCCACAGACATTTAAACCTATGGCTTTTCTAAAATATCCAGTTGTGCGAGATATTTATGTACTGGGGAGGGATATATGTATCAGCCAGTGTATAGAACTATTGTCCAAGTTAAAGGTGATGGTCTTGGTCTTCACTGTTTTGCCAAATCATTCACTCTGACTTTCAGAGAGGATGATGATGATAAGATAGTTATGCAAACTCAAAGTCAATGAATGCAGAACAACTGCATTCCCCATGCAATAAAAGGTCTTGCATTCTAGATTCCTTGAAATACCTCAATACATGTGAACATTCCACTGAGTTTAGAACAGAGTAGACTTTATTGTCCCCAAGGGAACATTTGTCTTGAACATAGTGCTACAATTTGTAGCTTCACAACAGAAACATGTAACAGAATAACCATTCTAAAAGTCTGGGCCAAAAGGTGTCTGTGTGAAAGGGGGCTAATGGAATTTGAGTCACATATTTGTTGTCCAATCACATGCCTTCTTTGTTACATCATCAGTGGGTGTCTGCTTTACGTTTAAATCATAACAGAGTGTGGTGCTAATGGTTTTAGCATTATCCTTGAAATGGTTAGCATAGCTTGAATGTTTTGCTACCTACCATGTTTTGCGACCCTACCTTTACTTGGTTGAAGCTTGAATAATCCACCACCTAACCACCTAGGACCACATAAAGCTGTGCTTTTATTAAACTATTCCTCCAGGAGTATCACGCTAATGGTTTTAACATTCTCCATTTACATGCATTACAAATTGTTAGCATTTGAGCTAACATTAGATATTAACGTGAATCACTTGGGGGATATATCTGCCAGTAGCTTTGAAACTGTGTCATATGAATTCTCATAAGCTCAAAGTAAAGAACAATGAAGAGCAGTGTTTCCCGTGGGGGACATGATTGGAAGTGTTGTGAAGTTAGCATGTTGGCTTCTCACATAGGGCCCTGCTAATGGAGCCATTTTTACGTTGCTGCTTTCTGTGAAGTTGAAAGCAAGATGAAGGCCCAGGTCAAAGATGGGTGTAGTCTGAGCAAGGACGCCGGCAGCAGGAAGGTAGAACGTAGAAACAGGACCCTTTGCGCTCCTGGCCTGATTTGGCATTGTTACTTTCCATCACTGTGAAAAGAAGAATGAATTTCATGTGTCCCTGTCCATACATCTTAAACAGCTGTATCAGTTAATTATAAAGATGCCATTACATCATGCTATCAGAAAGTCTCATTTAGATTCTCCAGGATCCACAAATGCAACTCACACAATCCAAATCAGCTGAATTCCCTGCAGCCATTGCTCTGACTTTATGATGACCGCTGCTTTCACTGTGCAGCTACTTTGAACGGTCTATCAGTGGAGCGCTGGGATCCAGAGAGATGCTGGATTGGCAGGCCGGCTGCTGTCAGCATCGTCTCTGTCACCTGTGCTGCTCGCCAGCCAGCTGCTCCTCCTGTGATAAGACCACAGTTTATTATGGGGCTGAAAATACTGGACTCAATCTGGCTGTCAGCTTCTCTGTCTGCTCCCAATCTGCAGCTCATCTTCCTCACTGTCAGTCAGGAAGCTGATGCAGCTCCAATATAAAAACTCAGCCGCAACTGGGACGCTGGTACTGTTCTCACCTTGAGAGTACTACCTGCTGTAGAACAAACTACCACAGAGGAGGATGTGAGTACTTTGCCATATGTTTGTATTTCTGTCTGTCTGCCTGTCTGTCTGTCTGCCTGTCTGTCTGCCTGTCTGTCTGTCTGTCTGCCTGTCTGTCTGACTGCCTGTCTGCCTGTCTGCCTGTCTGCCTGTCTGTCTGTCTGTCTGTCTGTCTGTCTGCCTGTCTGTCGGCCTGTCTGCCTGTCTGCCTGTCTGCCTGCCTGTCTGTCTGTCTGCCTGTCTGTCTGTCTGCCTCTCTGGTGTGTAGTTAAGATGAAAGTGAAGCCAGAGTTAGAAGAAGGTGGGGTCTGGGTTAGGGTTAGGTTGGGGTTAAGACGCGGGGTAGGCGCTACGAGTTAGGTCGCCCCTGGTCCAATTTGAAGTCCAGCCGGTGTGATCCCAAAGTAATATAGTCTCTAGTTTCATTTATTTTTAATTATTTTTTTACTCAGTGGCTGTGAAAAAGCTTTAATTTCAATTCTACATGTCCGTTTCATTTTGCCAGACTTAGAATAAGCTGCATGGGATGGAAATTAGAGTCATAATTGACTCACAAAAAAACCTTAAAACAGGAAAACATCTGCTCAAGCAATGAATAGAACTTAAAATGGTGGAAAACGTCAATCAAAAGACTTTCCGATTATAGAGCATACATTTAATTTATGTATTTATAAAAAAGAATGGGACTTAATGAATGACTTGACTGAATGCAGCATCCCTGCCGCTCTCCCCCTTACTCAGAAGTGTCTGCCACCTTCATCTCATCTCCCTGCTTACAACATGAATGGTGGTAAATCAGGGATTCCAATGTGAGGCGGCGTGAAAGAAAGCTCTAAATGAAATGGGCAAGGCATGCACCATTTGGAAACACACGGCTTGGGGAGGGGGGGCAGGGATTTTGAAGCATGGCCCGGCTTCCTTCTTGTATGGCTGCACTGAGAGAAGATGTGGCCAAAGCTGCAGGCCGCCACTGAGGGTCTGGATCCGAGGGTCTGGATCCAAGAGTCTGGATCTGAGGGTCTGGATCCGAGGGTCTGGATCTGACGGGCTGGCTGTCTAAAACAAGCGAGCCAGCTACCTTCACCATGCAGTGTCAAATGGTATTTCTGGTGTATTATACACTTGCCAGTGGTGCAAGACTTTCAGATTCAGATCTTCTACAAAAATATGTCAAGGTGAAATCATTCTACCAGAAGTAAAACTCTTTTATCCAGAAGCCTAGTCAAGCATAGTGTCAGTATATTAAGTATCCGGCAGCAGAATGACCCCTTTGGCTATAGTTAAAGGGGCTGTACTTGAAATACTAAAAATGAATTCATTAGATATTGATAGATACAGAATCTGAGCGTAAACCGTTGGTACACACAGTTCAAGCAGAGATTTGAATGTGTGAATACGCCCACGGTTCTCCCACCTGAAAGAAATGAAGCCAGAAGTACAGAACTATAAAGCCCTGTCGTTCCTTTTGTCAGGAACTTCAGGACTGTGTGTGAATGAGTATTACCACCTGTCACACACAGCTCTACAAGGCATTTGATTAGGACTTCCGCACACTTTCACAGCCTCTATGTCTTCGGAGGATTTGACAAATGACTGTACACTGAAGACAGAAGACACTGAACACAGCAGATAAGACAATTCAAAGGATGAGTTGGGACACAAAATGTGTGATTGTTCCTGCTGCAGACCTGAAACAGAAGTGAAATGAGGCTGAGGGAGGTGGAGATCCTCTGCTAATGGACTGGCTGCATGTTTAGTGTCATAAACTCAGTCAATAAATAAACATACATAAATAAATATATCCTAACTTCTTTAACATTTAGTCAAAAGAACAATGTGTTGTAGAATGTAGTAAACAGACTTAAAGACATACAGCATTGTACCCAGTATGTTAAAACAAGCACCATGCTCCCCTTGAGAATACGTCCACATCGTCTTTGGTCGGGGGAGTCATCCTCCCAAATCGGTCTGCTGAGCAGAATACTGAGATGAATGAGTGAATGAATGAATGAATGGAAACCAGCAGGAGAGACAGACAGACAGAGACACAGACAGACAGACAGACACAGACACAGACAGTGAGACAGACAGACAGACAGACAGACAGGCAGACGGAGACACAGACAGACAGGCATACAGACAGACAGACAGACAGACAGACAGAGACACAGACACAGACAGACAGACAGTGAGACAGACAAACAGACAGACAGACAGGCAGACGGAGACACAGACAGGCATACAGACAGACAGAGACACAGACAGACAGGCATACAGACAGACAGACAGACAGACAGACAGACAGATAGACAGATCCACAGACACAGACAGACAGACAGTGAGACAGACAAACAGACAGACAGACAGACAGACAGACAGACAGAGACACAGACAGACAGAGAGACAGACAAATACAGACAAAGACAGGCAGGTGGGTTGACAGAGAGACAGCTTGGTTTGAGACTGACTCAGGAGGACTGGTTAAGGTTTGGACAGACATAGAGGTGTGAGGGACAAAGAACGATTTGCTGTAAAATGAATTGATTGCTTTTTAAATAGAGCACATTTGAAAAAATGAAGAAGGAATTTGAAAGGGATGACATCTGATTCTCTGCTTGGATGCTGAGGGAATAAAAAGATCAGGTGGAAATTAGAGCCAGAGGAAAATCTTCTGATCATGTCTGACATTTAGAGGAAACCAAAGGAGGACACTGTAGCAGTATGGAGTAATATGGGTGGATGTGTTGGATAGATGAAGACGGGGCACCCTCACTCCCCGACCAATCACAGTGGAAATCAGTGAAAGCATTTAAATTAGTCATTACCCCAAAGCTTCACGCTCAGATCATTGACTGCCTTCACCTTTACTGAAACTGTGATGCACTTCTTCAAATAACTCACATTAACTGAGAACACACACACACACACACACACACACACGCCGCCTGCTCCAGCTCCTAATCCCTCAGGCAACTTTTGATTGTAAATTTAATCTATGTGCTCCATCCCCAAGAAAAAACTTCCAAATCTCCAGCTCTCTCTGGAATCAGCAAATACATATGAGGCGAGTGGCCCTTCTTTATTTCCTCGCATGCTTTCGGCCTCTCTGAAGTGAAAAACACAACAGCAGTTCCCCTCTGTGTCTGAAGGACACTGGGTGTCGGCCAACAGCTTCCGCCGGGCCGCCCAGCCGTTTAATTGAAACTGTGAAAGAATTTTCTTTTGGCACAAAAGCTTGAACAGAAAGGCCAGCGAAGCTGATAAAAAGGGATTAGGAGAAAGGCATTATGTTGAGTGTGACACGGCAGCTTGTGGAGGAATTAGTAAAGGCCTAGCTGTCCTGGGTGGGTCAGGCACACGGACAAACCAGTGGTTAATGGAGTGGTCAGAGGCTAAAACCGATTTCACAACCAGAGCTGTGAGCACTGTGAACACTGTGGTCAACTCAGCAGCACAGGACGTCCAGCCACCTCGCTCCCCTCCCCTGCTGCCAGGAAACACTTGAAATGTGTCGAGGTGTTAAGCTCACGAAGGTGTCTCATACATCTTTAATTGAAGCTAACTGTCTGCTTAGATGCACACAAATGAGCCTCAACAGCCCACGAGCATGACTCATCTCATCATTAGAAGGATTGTTCTGTTGTTAGAGAGCTTTCTGCATCAGGTGCAGTTTGGAAAATGTGATTTGTTAAATACTAAATGCCAATGGCGGAACTTACCCCAGTACTACATTTAAAGCTCCTTCAATGTAATGTGAAGGATCATTTCCTGACTCTGCATTCCCCCTCAGCTCTGCAGAACCTTTCGACCTGTTATTTTCCAAGCCTCAGTATGCTCTTATCAACCTGCAGCAGCTGATGTAGAGATGAAGCCTCTGTCCACTCCCAGCGCAGCCCCAGAGAGCATTTAGCAGCTGAAGACCTGAGACATCCAGACTCCCAATGACCCGTCATGTTGCTGCGTGTCTGCTGGATGTGTCGGCCATATTGGAAGGTGATCAAATATCAGTGTTGCCGTCATCTTGTTCCGTTGGCCCAAAACAATCGACTGTAGTACTGCAGCTTTAATGTAGTACAGCTTTGAGATACTTGTACTTGGGTATCGCATTTGATGCTACTTTTTACTTCTATACTTTTAATCTATAACAGAACTCCTACTCATACTAACAAATGATAAGTCTATGAAATTCTGCAAAACATTGCTTTTAGTATGTACAATTGTCATCAGTGTCTTACCCAAGACAGACAGGATACATCTGGTATGACCCTTGGGTATAATATATAGGACCATAATATATGACATGTTCCACTTTACATAATAAATACTAAAGTGTATTTTGACTTGTAATTGTGTATTTTCACACAGTACTGTTGGTCCTAAATAATCATACCAGATGTCTATTTTTACTCCAATCTAAAGAAACTGTATTTTATTGTTATAGAATGACTCAAACCGATGAATTCTGTTATTTTAGAAGAAATACCAGCCCGACTGTCCACAATCCTTCTCTTGATCATAAGACAAGATCATGTTAAACTGAAGTGATACTGTGACAAGGTTTCACTTTTCAGACCCAGCGGGCGGACGGATTAAGGCGTGCCGCTGTGAAACCAGAGTTATTCTCAGCTCCATCACAGCCCTGTCCTCAATACCAAAGCGCTTTATAAATAGGCAACCAAATGGAGCACTGTTACATGTGAGGCCTGCTCACATTAACAGTCATCAGTGGGACATCAGTGGGACATGCACCCCACTGATGTCTGCTAAGTATGAGCGCACACACCATGTCAGCTTTCAGTTTCCCAAGTTCCATGGCTCAAGCACTCATTAAACACACTTTATTTGACCGAAAGCTTGTGTTCCTGTTTGTGTCGTGTTCTCTGCAGGTGGAGTCATGGTGTGTCATCAGCTTCATGTGAGCGAGCAGAGGAGAAAGCTGCCCTCCGGTGGAGACGCCGTGCACTGCACCCCTGCTTTTAGCCTCTCTGCCCAGTCAGGGGGGGTTCTGGTCGGAAACCAGCGTCTCTACACTGCAGTCAGTGGTGGACAGGATTTACTGCAGGTGAGTATTGTCCGTCCACTATTGCAGATTGATGCTCTCTATCCCTGGCTTGTTTCTGTCCTCTGTGATGGACCCCAGTGTGTGAGTGTGTGCGGGTGGCGAGGGTCAGCTGGTGTTGTGAATCAGGCCGCTGAAGTGGTGACACGGCTTCTTCACAACACCAGGGCTCCTCGCCACCATATCCTGCGGTCTGTGTGACACGTGTGCACTCCTCAGATACTGCACAGGTAGAGATGAGCCCTGGAATGATCTGCAAAGTGTTAGAACTGTATCTTTGTATTATTACCAGTGTGTACACAGAATGTGCCAGCACTTTATTGCAAAAATATGTATTTTCATAATAAGCTTATTTTCTTTTGAATGGTGTGACAATGTCAGCGATGCTAAAAGTATTTTTTATCTGGCGTTCTCACAGTGAAATAGGGGTCAGCATCTTGGAGAATGAAGATAAGACAACAGCAACCTGTGCTGCATGTCGTACCCTTCTCTCTGAATCCTACATTTCAGACTTAATGAATACATGTTTTGTACACAGTAGAGCAGATGCTTTTGGCTGAATCCGACTCTGACAGCAGACAATGGCTGGATTCTGTCCAGACGTACAGCAACGTCTGTCTGAACAGCTTCTGTCCATCCACATCTGCTGTCTTGGCTCTGAAATGAGTTCTTATAACAGTGTTCAGTATGTGCATGTTTGAGTGGTAAATAAACACCTCGTGACTGAAGGAACAATACCACCGTCTGTCTCATTATTACTGTAACACTCCTCAAGGGACATTTGGACACTTCCTGACAGTAAAAGAACACAAATGTTGCATTGTACAGCTTTTATTACATCACACACACTTACAGTACAGACAGAGATAGATGGATACCTTTCACAGATGCAGACAAATGAAAGCTTACAGCAGCAGACAGAAGAGTGGATGGAAGGAAGAGAAAGTCTGAAGCAGGCTTGTGTCAGAAGAGCTCATCACACACTGGTCTTCTTCAGCTGGGATACTTCATACAGGAAGGAGACAAATAACTTGGTTCCCTCGATATAGTTGTACCTGGGTGGGGAAAGTTAAAGCAAGGAAAGGGTTAATAAGATGTTGGACTGGATGTTTCTGCACACTCACGGTAACACAAGCATATATGGACCAACATAAAGCCTAGTTTACATCCCTTTCTACAGTCTTGCACCATTGTTCACAGACTAATCTTACATGAAATGTCTGTTTTGTCTCTAAAGCATGGCAAAAAGAGAAGGTGTATTTGTTTAATTTATAATGCTATTCTGGTATCTGTATTATTATTATATATTTTCTTATAAATAATGGTGTCTTGTAAGCCCTTTGGGCTGGACATACTTTTTCTGTGTGTGTGCATGACACAATAACACAAATGATTCATTCATTCATTCATGTCTCAAACATGAAGGATCTAGTCCCTGTTCCGCGAGTCAGTGAGACTTCCACCACACTTTAAAGGTCTCACCGCCTCCACCAGGTGAACCTTGTCAGCCTTCTGATCTGTTCTGTCTTCTCCAGATGTTGATGGTACTTTCTCAGGTTGGGTTTGTGGCATTGTTCATTTTTTGCATGCCTTCCTTTAGATAGATTTATTTAATCCTGACATCCCTGTTCCACATTGATCCTACATCCTGTCCCCTGCACATTCACATATCTTTTAATATCTATATCTTTTGCACATCCCTCTAAAGTATGTACTATGTATGCACCTACAACCCAGTCACATTCATAGTAAGTGCTACTCACCTAGCAAAACACTCCGATTCTGATCCTGCAGCCACATGTGTTTACCACATGGTGACTGTTAGGCTAAAGCAGTATTCAATGATGAAGGGAGGATAAGACCGTCTGATGAAATGCATGTGTTCATCTTCACAGCCAACACACTCACACTCATTTAGAACTTCCTGTAAAAGGAAATAGAAACCCAGGGGAGTCCAACCTGCTGATTTTCTCATTCTGGGAGTGCATCCCGTCATCGAAGCCCCCGATGGGCATCATGATGATGCTTTTCATCGTCACATCCTGGAAGGTTCTGGCGATAGGGATGGTCCCGCCCTCGCGGATCAGGTCAGGATCTGTGTTAAAAACTGGACAAGGGACAGTGTGACGGACATAAGCTCTCAGGTATCTAGCACAGTAGGAAACAGCTGAGGTCAATCCAGACAGATAGCTAGACTCTTTCTTTCTGTTGCACGACAAAAAATACTTTTGTTAATAATAATAACAATAATAATAATAATACATTTGTTTTTATAGCACTTTTCTGGACACTCAAGACGCTTTACAGTTTTGAATGTACACATGGTCCTTCCGGAGACTATTTAGCAACGGCACCATGGCTCTGATTGTGATTGGTTTAAAGAAAAACCATAGCACGTTGTTCTCCCATCCCAGAATGCTGAGGGGACTTCCTCCACAGCGGTGTGAAAGAAGGTCTGGACATGTACGACTAAAAGCTCCGTGAGGCAGCTTAATGCTGAGAGCGTCCAGCCCAAAGACGAGTTAAGATAGGACAACGCCTGCAGCTGTACTTACAGGAAATGTTTAAGCAGCAAGAGAAACAAGCATGTGTTACATGCACTGGACATTGGGAAGTAGAGATAATAATAATACAGTCATTATGGATGGCATAAAAGGACTATTTCGGATTTGGTTTTATACATAAATTACAATGTTACACTGTTTTGTTAGTAACCACTACACACAGGCTTGAAATACACACCCATGCTCAGGACCTACTCATGCACAAATGGAGAGATGTCAGAGTGTGTGTGTGCGGGGGGGTACAATGCCTTGCTCAAGAGCACCTGGCAGTGCCCAGGAAGTGTCATCTCTTCTTGACTTGAACCAGCGACCCTCCAGTTCCCAACCCAACTCCCTACTGACTGAGCTACTGCCCCCCAAAAAAAATTTATACTGCACATGGGATTATGAGTACATTCACTCAGGTACTTCAGTGATGTGCAGGTGCACTACTTTTTGCCCATTGCTACTAATGTAATGGGAGCTAGGGATGCTGAAGGTGTTGAATGTGTTGTGCACCTCTGTTCACTGCAGCCTTCCCGGCCTCGTAGAGGGGATGCCGAGGGTCGGCCAGCCAAGGCTTGGCCCCGATTACCATCGTGACTTTCAGCTTATTGGGACTCCTCCGCTTAGCAAACACTGAGTGAAGGTAGTCAGTTACCTACAGCATCAAAGCAACCAGATTAGAGGAAAGGCACCTTATGAGAGGAAAGACCTGATTCAGAGCCTCCACATGCTGTTTACCTGTTTCTTGACCATAGCAGGGTCCATGTTGGGAACTTGTCGAATGGAGAACTTGGCAGTAACCTTAGCAGGGATGACCGTCTTTGTGCCAGGGTCTGAGAAGGCCCCCTCGATGCCATGGATGGAGACAGTGGGGTAGCGCCACATGTGGGCCAACAGATCCACCTGCAGGAAACACACAACGTCACTAATCTGGTTGTTTCCATGTTGTGTTAAAGTTGATCCTTTTAAGATTATACTCTTACCTTATTGCTGTACATGAGCTGGTTGACACCCGTCTTGTTCTTGTGGTTTTCCATGTCAAATTGGATGTCCTGATACATTTTCCATTCATCATCAGAGAGAGGAGCCACAGCTTCCCGGATCCCGGGAATCAGGATCGTACCGCTGGGGCTGATCAGTGTGTCTAAGACCCCAAGTTACACCAAACCAGCAACACATTATACATGTCTTCAAACTTTAAAAAAGGGTTTATGCATCAAGTGTGCTGCATAAAACTGAAGTGAAGTAATGTGGTCATATCATTAAAAGCACAGTTTTTTGGAAATATGCTCAGTTTACTAAAACTGTGGTGCAGGTTCCTAAACAGATGTGTTCAGAGAGAGCTAATTGTCCTGCAGTGAACACACACACACACACACACACACAATCACACACACACACGCACATACACACACACACACGCACACACACACACATACACACACACGCACAGACACACACACGCGCACATACACACACGCGCGGGCGTCAGTTTTTCATCCAAATTGTTTAATCAAAAACTAGTGTGTGTAGCTGTCTGTGGAAATACTTTGAAAAACTATCGGTGACCGGTTTTGAAGCTGTATCCCCTCAGTAAGAAACAATGGGCCACAGGCAGGAAGTCACAAAGTATTAAGAGATGACTAACACATTGTTGTTTTGGTCTCTATAAAACACATAAAATAATCCAAGCCTTATCCTTTGAGTAGTTTATGCTGTCAATAAAGGTTAACTGTCAAATTCAAAATGTTCCTTGCAGGTACCTGGCATGGAGCTGAGGCCTTACTGATCTCAGGTCCAGTGCCTTATCTTCCTGTGACTGAGTGAGTGAGTGAGTGAGTGATTGAGTGAGTGAGTGAGTGAGTGAATTCAGTAATGTGTACTACCTACAAATACACCCTAAAGAAACACTCACCCAGAATACCAATGAGGTCAGTCATTGGTTCAATCACTGTGCCTCCATAAACACCAGAATGTAGGTCCTGTTTAGGTCCTTGAACCTGAAAACACACCACGGAAGAGCTGAGTGACTGAAGGATTCCCAACAACATATCTGAAGCTGAATGTTTCAGTTTGGATGTGTGTTTCTGTGTGTGTGCATACACAACCTCAGCGTAGAAGTAGCAGTTGCCTCTGGTGCCGTAGGTGAGGGCGGGCCGCCGGCTCAGCCAGCCGCAGTCTGAGATGATGATGTAATCCACGTCCGAGAAGAAGGTGTCTCTCTGGGCCATGATCATGGCGTCCAGGCCGTTAGAGCCAGTCTCCTCCATGCCCTCAATGAGAAACTTCACATTGACTGGCAGCTCCTGGTGGACAGACAGGAGACCAGCGCTACTGCATCAGATCAGTGGGACTAATATCAGGAGCCATAACACTGCCTTTCCCCTTACTGCAACCAGCATCTGGATTAGGCCTATTCATACGCACATTTAGCTGTGTGCTTTGTTTTCCCAAGATAGATTAGCAGAGAAGAACGCAGGGACAGACGCTGCAGTGATTTAGCACAAACAGCAGTGACTTAGTCCGTCTCTTGGCTCTCCCTCTCTCTCTAGGGGTGCAGTTATGTGTCGTGCTTTGTACTCAGTCTGCTGAAATAAGTACAAGTCCTCTGTAAGGTCTGTCTTGCCTGCACGCTCTGTTTCCCTGTTCATATTTTCAGTGTTTTAATAGCAAAGATGATTTGTAAATTAGCTCTTTAATCTGTCCTTTGGTCTGAGGTCTCAGTGCCTCTGCAGCCCCCTTACACATGTGACTTTTGTGGCATGCATAAACAGCCCAAATGAACATCTCTCACCATGTTCAGGGCTTGGTACGCCTCCACAGCATGGATCCACGCTAAAACTGGAGCCTTGTTGTCTGAAGCTCCTCTTCCATACAGGTTACCTACAGACACAAAAGTCTTCTGATGACCAGGTGGCCCCTTGTATCCCACAGTGATTCACACAGTGTATGAATGTGTGTTTATTTGTTTATTTCAAAGGATCCCCATTAGCTGACGCCAGCTATACTACACTATCTTCCCTGGGGTCCACACAATTACATCCAAAGACAATAATACAACAAAAATTACTCCCAAATATATCATATATATTCACACAAAACTGAAAATGCAAAAAATACTAACAACTAAATATAATAAAGAATAATTAGCACATGAATCAACCTCACTCAACCAATCCAGACAATATTATATCTCGAAAACAAATGTGGTCTAAGTCTTTTTTTAAACACCCTTCCCTTGTTGTCCCGAATCCCAACTGGAAGATTGTTCCAATTGCACTTGACCATAAAACCCTCCTCTTCATCCAGTCAGATCAGGTATTGGTAAGAATCTGTCCACTATTCACCCCTCTTGTATAATGGAATGTAATCTGAACAATAGTTATATTATCAAAAAAAATTTAGGAATCCTAGTATTAATAATTCCATGAAAATATACTAACATATTAACAGATAGTCTATTCTTGACCTCCACCAAGCAAGACGTTCATGCATCTCTGCACCCCTAGTTCTCGAAGAACAACCAAGAACCAGTATTGCAGCCTTATTTTGTGCAACTTGTAATTTTTTAAATGACTGCTTGATGCCGCAGACCATACACAGAACAATATCCAAATGACACAAAACCATGAACAAACACACCGCCTAAACAACTGTAATTTTAAAACTGTGCACATTTACGAACAACTGCCACCGCTCTACCACCTTTTAGTAACCATTTGAATATGATCCCCACATGACAATGTGAATCAAGCCAAAGTCCCAAAAGCTTCACCTTTTTTACTTGCTGAACATTTTGACCATTTACATGTATCAATTTTGGGATTATCAGATAATCTATACTTAGAACCGAATATTATACTCCCAGTTTTTGAAATATTTAGGACAATTTTATTGTGTTGATCCAATTATACAATTTGCTAATCTCACTAGACAGAACCTGATTATCCTAGACATGTAGGGCTGCATAATAGATATTATCATCAAAACATAGTCAATTTAGCCTTACTGAGTATCAGGCATATCATTTGTAAAAATTGAAATAACAAGGTCCAAGACAACTTCCTTGAGGAACACCACAGTCCAGGGACTTGCTACAGATAAAGCACCAATAAATAAACTCTTTGCGACCTCTCGACAAATAGCTCTTAAACCACTTGATTGCAGAGAAAGTAAAACCATAACTATAATTTAGAAATCAAAATTTCATGGTCAATCACATCAAGGTACGCTGAAGTTTAGTAGGAGTGAACCCACAAGCATTGAGTTGTCAATAGATGTTAGCCAGCTATCCGACATTTGTGTCATTGCAGTGCAGGTGGAATGACCACGTCTATGCTGCTGAAACATCGGAGTCAATCTTGTTCGAAGTAATCTTGCACTTTCTCAAATACAATCTTTTCCAATAATTTACTTAAATAGGCAAGATGCTAATAGGCCTACTATTTGAACCACAGAAAGTTGATTTTGTGTCTTTGGGTAAAGAATTATCTACCCTCCTTCCAAAGTTTTGGACAAACACCCCTAATCAAACATCGGTTGAAAATGTGACAGATGATTTGAAATTTTGCAGCTGATACCTTCAACAGCCGACTATCCATTTGTCTGTCCCAGCAGACCCCCCACAGTCACAGATCGCAACAACCTTTCCACCTGCACAACATTAACCTGATGAAATTCAAACTGCACCTTTTATCTTGCATAATACACCTTTCAATAAGAACTGAGTTGTAATCCACAGTGCATTTCATCGTCTCTCTAAAATTAGTAATCTTATTACAAAATAATCATTAAAATAATTTGCAATCTGTATTGGCTTAGTCAATAACACCATTAAATTCACAAAAGAAGTACAAGTTTTTTTTTTCCCAGATTTCATTGAGGACATTCCACATTCTCTTACTGTCAGTACCACTACTTCTCATTCTCTTCTTAAAATATCTCCTCTTTTTCACTCTTTCACCTTGGTCACCTGATTTCTTAAAATACAATAAGATTTTTTGTCCATAGGAGAGTCAGAATTAACCACAACCTTTTTAGCCTCTTCCCTTTGATTCATTAAGCTCCTTAACTCGTATCAACCCAGGAGCACTTTTGGCTTTAACTGTACATTTCTTTAATGGAGCAGTCTTGTTACAACTCCCAAAAATAATCCATAAATAATTAGGATGCATCAACATCATCAATGTCACTTATCAAGTTCCATTTATTATCCAATCATTTAAAAACATCCTCATTAAATACCCTAAAGATCTTTTCATAATAATTTTAGGACAGGCTCTAGGCAGCTTAGCTTTCCTAGAGACAGCAACACAGTTGTGATCACTAAAGCCAACTGTTACGAAATGGTATTGAGCACATATCAGGATTATATATAAAGTGATCAATACATTTGAAGTTAATCCTGTATTGTTACTAGAAATTCTCGTCGGTTGATCCATTAATTGAGATAAACCACAAGTGTCAGCCATGATTTTAAGCTTGTTTTTCAAAGGACAAATATCAGACAGCCAATCAATATTTAAATCTCCCAACCAATATATCTCTCTGTTTTCCTCATCACCTTATCTAGCATATTACATAATCATTAACATACTGTATCCTGGCACTAGGTGGCCTAAACAACAACCAAATAATAGTTGTTCAAATGTGGAAGATGTACCTGTACCCATAATCTTCAACATCATCAATCATTATCATGTCTCATTTTAACAGGAAATTATCTCTTATTAAATGGCTACACCTCCTCCAAATCTGTTTCTATCATTTCGTAAATTGAAAACCCCCTATGTCCACTTCTGAATTATCTATGAAGTGATCCGATGAGTTTCAGAAATCATAATTTGTCTATTTTATTCAATTGTAAAAATAAAGACAGGTCTTGAATTTTATTCCTTAGACTACACATATTAATATGAGCAAGTATTAAACCTTAAGGTAATTTATTTATTCTGGTCATCTTAATTAAAGTTAAATAAGTTCTATATTATAATCTAGTAGAATATCTTATGTGAATGGTAAAGGGTCCTGTAATATGCAAAAGTGCTTTAAGTAGCATAGCTGTTGTGCTCTATAAATGCAGACCATGTACATTTGGCATTCCATCCGATTTGAGCATTATTTAAAATGTTAAATTCCACCTGACATGTTTGTTATCTTTGGAAAGTGAAAAACCACAAGAATGTAAAATGGCGTTGTGTGGGTTTGAGCGTTGTTTGGCTGAGCAGCCCGACCGGGAGCTTAAAGGCTGTTACCGTTGATGTCTGTCAGGTTGTAGGGATCTGTTGCCCAGCCGTCGTCTAGCTTCGCTGGCTGGACGTCCACATGGCCGTAGACACACACTGTGAGTTTGTCTGAGTCATCACCAAACTGAGCCGTCACCACTTTAGGCAACGCCAACGTCTGGCCGTCAGGAAGCTGCAGACATTAAAGCAGTTACCTTCAGCCCGGCTGCTGCAGGGTCCCTCCAGCATGTGCACCTACTTTGCTTTCATGGGTTGCATCAGAAAAGTACACACACTGTAAAATCTCAATCTCTCAGATATCCGTAGCATTATATTAATATGTATTATATTATTATAGTTATTGTAAGAAATAGGAGCAGTGAACAATGTTTGCATTGGACAGAACTTTACGGGAGTAAGTCCAACCCTCAGGAGGAGAAACACCGTTATTGTTTATTGTTAGATATGACTGTAAAACATTTTATAACATAAATGAACGTCATAAGGCTAGTGGCCATGACATAAGCTGATGCCCTGCTGACGCCCTCCAAATCTTAATGCCCTTCTAGGAGTCCATACATCACTGACAATGGATACCTCGCGGGGCATTAACCCTTACATATCTGCCTGCTTTTTGGACCTTGGACTCTGCCGGCCCCTCTTGGGGTTTGTAAGCCTGTGTGACCCTGAACTGTTCCAGTCCGTTGAACTTTCCTCACAAACTGTGACAGCCTCTGTCCCCACAACCAGAATATTTAGTAACCAGGCCGGATGAGGATTATTTATATCAGATCTCAGCTATAATAAAGAATAAAAAGGCCCAGAGGGGCCGGGAGACTGACTTCTTGTTCTCCGATGTCCACCAGCTCGACAGTCCCTCCCATCAGCCTTAGCTTCTGAGCCGTCATGTCCATCATGCGGTGCAGTTCGGCTCTCTTTAAGATGTTACTGGAGTCACTTTCGATAGCAATCCATTCCCTGAGAGCCTGAAACACACACACACACACACACACACACACACACTCAACGCACAATCCTTCTGCCATGGTGTAACATTCACTACTAGACTAAAGTCTTTTGAAACCGAGGAATCTAAGATGGAACAAACATGAAGCAAGCCCAACAGTGTTTTTTTAATACTGCCCCCCCACCCCCATTAGATGTCTGCTCTAACATTATATGGAAGTGTTGAGGATTTAAAAAGCATTTCCATTTCCAGTCTCCTTGTCTGAGCACTGTTACTAACTGGTTTGGATCTGTAAAAAGATCTCTAAAAGCCATTCTCACTGTGGAAGTTTTTAAAAGGAAACTTTAGGCTCAACGTGACTTGTGACGTTGCCTGCACGGTGGCCATTTTAACCACGGGAGCGTTTATTCACGTTTCAGTCCGTTTTAAACACTTACACATAGTGGACCAGGACTAGTTATCTTTAGGAGTTTGCTCAGTAGGAATTACAATCTCGGTGGTGTTCATTTTAGATTTCAAAGGAAGAGGAAGACTGATATTGTACCTCCACATACTGTTGCTGATGGCTGTCGATGTGCTGTGCCAGCTCCGTGTACTGGAAGGCCTGGGCAGCAGAGATGAGCAGCAGGATGGGGAGCAGCACCGGAACCCTCATCTGTTGGGACAGGCACAGTCTGGTTGGTAGCCCGGCCTACTGCAGATGGCTCACTTAATCAGAGTCATCTTCTCTAAGGGGCGCAGTTTGGTACGGTTTTGGCCCAGTATAACATGGACATTATTAAAAAAATATTGCAAAAAGATGTTTACCAACTGAACAACGGTGAAATAAATATTAACGTTGCGTTAGTTTCTCAACGTAAGCACAATTAATAACTAGTTTCTGTTTGATTGCTAACGTTAACGAACTAAAACTAATTAAACTAACAAAGGGTTGCTAACAGACGGCCTGGCATTAAATTCCCATTTTACAACATGCCACAATCAGTTTGAATTGTTTTTATTAATAGACGAGATAAATGGCAATATTCACAAGAAGAAAGAGAGACTGTCGGACGTACTCATTTTTTTTCTTTTCTTTTTTTCTTACTTTAGTTTTCTTAATTTTTTTTTAACCTTATGGTCCACTTAGAAGTCTACAAGTCCCAGTAACACATGAACATTTTTAAAATTTCCTGTAGACCATCTACAGCAATCTAAGAGACAGACTTGTGAAAATGGCGGTCTGGCTCTAATTCATGTTCATGCTTGTTTTCCAGACCCTTCCCCCCCCCCCCCCCCCCTCCACACACACTGGCTGTGCTGGCTCCCAGAACGAGTGGGTCATCATCAGGTGGGCCGAGGCTCTCTGCGGCAGGTTCAGCCACTGAGGAAGCAGCTGACACCTCATCAGGCAGCTGGTACTCATTGCAAGCCTCAGCAGACAGCTTCAGTCCATGTCGGATGTACAGGGTGGAGTCGAGGGTCTGCAAGGACCTCTCATTTCTCATCTGGCTGAATACTCTCTCTACTTCACCATTTGAGTTGGGGAGGACAACACAGACACAGCAGCCGTGGCTAGTTCTTGAAACGGGTTGATACCAGCTGCATCCCAGAACTTTCAAATCTCCCTCCAGAAGCCCAGAGTGGTTTTTGTCTCATTCCACTTACTAAGATGGATGGCACGCCATTGCTGGACTACCTTGTCTATCTCTGCAGGGCTGTATTTTTTCGATGTCTCCTTATTGTGATTTAGAGTTTCCTCCACATTTAAAATCTATTGGCCATTTGACTACATCAGCCTTTGCCAGTGGATTCAGCGCCCTGCTCCTCAGAGACTTGATCCAGCTAACCAAGCTTGGAGCTAGCATGATCTGCTTGCTCTCCCTCAAAAGCCTTGGTGGCCAACTGTACCTCACCCAGCAAGACTTCAAAAAAGTCCGATAGAAAACATTTTGAGGATCACTGTACATGGAGTGTTAAACCTCAGCCACGTTGACTTGGTGACTGCAGAATGCAGCTCTCCCACTGGTCCAGAATGGGTGAAAGGGTGCCTTAAAGCAAGTGGTTTCATGGCGAGACCTGACATCCCGCTATACTTCCTGACACTGGGGCCGGCCCAACGTTGCGAGGGAGGTTTTTCAGCCCACAGGCGCTGGGGGGGAGCGAGACAACCCCCATTCAAAAAAAGTTATATAACCATTCCAATGACCAGAGGTGGAAGTATAATACATTATAGTAAAATACATTTACTCATGTCACTGTATTGAGTAGTTTTGTGTATTTTGTATTTTTATTTATTTTAATTTTTATTGTCATAAGTAGATTTTAAAATCGCTATTTTAAAATGTTTGTTTTTGAAACTCGGGGCACCTTTCCATGGGCACCCCCCCCACTCTGACATCTCTCCATTTAGTGCATGTATAGGACCTGAGCATGTGTGTGTAGTTCAGGCCTGTGTGTAATGTGTGTAATAACAACAGAGTGTAAATTGTGATTTCCCCTTGTGGGATTAATAAAGGACATATTAATCTTAATCTTAAATATTGTATTTCACTACATCACAAATCCCATCCGTTACTGTGTAAAAAAAAAAAGAAAGGTGACATTTTCAAACATATTTTTGTCAAAGATATTCACTTTACAAAGATATATGACAAAGAAATGCCACACATCATCTATTTCGTTTAATTTAAAGTCCACCAGTAGTAATCAGAGATGCTTTGTTACTGCACTCAAGTAGATTTTTAATTTACTATTCATTTTTGTGCCAACTTTTTACTTTTATGCCTTACATTTTAACACAAATATGGGTACTTTCTACTGCTTACATTTTACAAAATTGGCTCATTACTTTAGCTTCAAATTATTTCAGTGGAGTTCCCGTTATTATTTTTCGAGTCATCAAAACCAAATTCAATCGAATTGGACGGGATAATACTCAACAGATTCTGCGGCATCCACTCTGCAAATCATGGTGTCTTAATGGCGCTAACGTTAGCACATAGCAGTACGGACGGAGACATGGTTGGAAATGAAGAAAACATTTAAACATTTAAATGTGAAAGGAAAGATTAAAAAAGAGAAAATGGATCTGTGAATTCTCACAGAATCACAGCTGAATTCATTTGTTGCTGCTCAGTCAGAATCTAATTAATGTGGAGTCCCAGTCTCTGTCCCAGTCATCATAATCATATTTATGATGTCTTAGGCCTGTTGGCAGACATCTATTTACAACGTAGCCAACAGCATATAAAGTCTTTTCTCCAGTGAAGTTCCTCAGCGTGTACTCTAGTGACGTGTGTGTGGTCCAGGTAGCTTTGTATAAGAAATCAAGAACTCATTTGCATGGCTACTTACACATAACGGTACTTCCACTTTTACCAGAGTGTTTTTTAACACAATATCTGTACTTCTACTTCAGTACGGGAAGTGAGTACTTCTGCCATCTCGGTTTGTAATGCATGCGTAATAACAGAGTGTAATATCACCCTCACCTGTTAATATATTTAAAAGTCAAACTCCACTCATGGTCCTACCTTGTCTCTGCTGGAGGTGTGTGTGTGGCGCTCTCCTCGGACCTTGTGTTGCTGCCAGGACATTTATATAGCCTCCCTTCATGTCCCCCTCCCACTGGGCCCCGGGGTCACACAGTCAAACATTTCCTGACACGACGACACAGCGGACAAATTACATCGCTTTCTGCTGACAGGCACAAGAATTACTCCCAATCTATTGATCCCAGTCCAAGAACGCACACCGGGGTTCAGCAGGAACAAAGAAGCATGGTGAAATGAACACATTCCTGTGGTTGGTGTTTTGGAGTCCCCCCCCACCAACCACACACACACACACACACACAAGAACTTGTTCCATATTAGGCAGGTGTCCCGTTGTGCCTACTAATACTGCTGAGCTACTTGTAGGCATTCCTAGTTGACATGCAGCTATTAGATTATTCCCCTCAGACAGGTTTGTCTGAAAATATTTAATCCCATCACCTCTTCATGTTCATTGGATAAATTGTCCTTCCTGTCTGTCCCAGTGTGAGACAGGACTAGCGCCTGGGGATTTGTCACACTGGCGTGAAAATAAAACTTTACAGGGGGTCAAAAAGCAAAGCCTCAAGGCGTTTTATGGTCGTGTGGAGGCTCCACGCTGAGCTTTCGCCGTAGCCTGTGTGAGTGGCCTGATGTTTATACTTGTGCGCTGGTGTGTGTGTCGAGCCAACATGTGTGTGTGTGTGTGGGGGGGGGGTGATAGAGCGAGGGAGAGAGTGACGGCGATTAGCTTTGGAGCGAGTAGCGACTCTCGATCATCTCCCTGTTCTTTCTGACCACAGTGGGACATCTGCAGCAGGAGAAGTTAACCCTCTCCTTGATTTCATGTTGGTAGTGGAGAAGGAGAAGGAGAACCAGGAGATGAGTCGGGGGGGAATGCACCGCTACAAGGCCACAGCCGAGAGACGTGCGTCTCTGTGACGTGTAGTTACATTTTTCAAGATGTGACATCAGGCTACAGTGTAGATGCAGAGGGGTCTGCGGGGGTGCACTGTTGATTCCATGCAGAAGCATAAAACGGCCTTTAGAGTGCAACTGGACCTTTACACCCGAGTGCATGGGCTTGTTTGAGTTTGCTGTGTTTGAGTTTGCATGTGATTGAGTTTAGTATTCCAATGCAATGGAGTTGGGGACCTTCCCTTTAATCATTAGTTATGGTGAAACAGATAACATGGATTCAGAAAACAAAAGTGACCTGACGACATTTTCCCTAAACTGACAATCGAAAAAGAACTGGGACACTGGCTTGTTGGACAGAAAATGGCAGAGAAGCTGGAATCACCGCTGTCCTCCACCGGCCCAATCTCAGTGACTAACTGAACCAAGTCCTTGATGTTCTTCTTTACATTGCTACTGTTCTTAAACTATTTAACTTAATCAACTGTTAGCGTGTCCTGATTTGATTAAGCCATCTGCCTTTTGTCTGAGCCTAGTGTCCAGAGGAAGCATTCACCGTGGTCACTGAGGGAGACCTGCTGTTCAGAGCCACAATCATTACCTACTCAAAGAACTTTTTCATTGTCTATGCAAATCTACTCAGACCGTCTTGGGAATAAATTTCTTCTCAGCTTCTGTTTATTGAGCTGCTTCCTGTAGCCCTGTAGAAAGTGTGGCCGGACTCAATCTGCTCAGGGAGAATTGTTTTGGTGAACTTCTGATGATTAAAAACCATGTGATCCAGCCACCTAACTGGACCTGAAAGAACTTTTTCTTCCACAGAAGTCACACCTCAAATGTTCAGTGTTTCAGGTTCTGCCACTAAGGGTCTCTCACTTAAAACAATAAGAAAGATGGACATTTGGATGACCTTGTGAAGTTGTGTGGGATCATGGGAGTTGTTGTCTTCGTTAAACAAACCCCATTGCTAATGGAAATGTATGGGATGTGACTCAGGCAGAAATAAGGTTTCACAGTTGAGTTCAAGTTTTAAAGTTTTGGAACAAGCTTACGTGTCAGTTACAAATACAATGGCAGACTTGACATAGTGACACTGACCAAGTCCTTGCCCCCAAAAGAAGCCATGAAAATCATTGTTGACTGAACCAACCTGTACATATCAGTAGACAAAATAATACTGTCATTTAAAATGATATTTTGCTGGTTTATTCCCAGCTCTGTCATGGCAGTAACAGTCTTTGGCTTCCAGTGCCAGAGCAGAGCAGCGGAGGATGATGCCATCACGTCACGCAGGTCTCCGTGCACCTCGGAGGGAAGCACCACTTCATCATCTCAACACAGTGGCCACACTAAGATAAAACAGAGCTGGGTTCACTGATTCCTAATGACAATATTGATGAATTCTTCTTTCATTTATATTTTATTTCAATCATAATCAATCTATTATCTCTAGTTAGCAGGGTCCATTCTGCAAGCACTAGTGGACCTATTCTGCTTGTGCCTGGGCTGTGGGGGGTGTCACCGGAGTAAACTCACGTAGACTCGGGGGAGGACGTCCACAGCTCTATGCAGTAAGGCAGGTTCCAACCCACAACCTTCTTGCTGTGCAGTGACAGCGTTAGCCGCTGATGACATGTCTTCATTCAGATGTGGCGTGTCTTTATTTTCTAACATCAACTCTGCAGCAGCAGACAGACTTAAAGATCCTGGTGAAGAACCGGCAGGCCCTCTTGAAGTACTTTTTCCGGGTTTTGACTTCAACAAAGCTACTGTAGGTCTCGTTATCAAGGCTGCTGCTGTTGACCCCCTCTGAATGCTGAGTAACAGAGACGGGGGAAGCTCCCTTATTGGGGCCAGCAGCTGTTTCTTCATCAGCTGATAGGGAGTCATTGGAGTCAGTAATGGGGGCTACATCCCGGTTTAGCGCTTCGCTGGACGTTACAAAGCGTTTAAACTGGACTGAGAACTTCTTCGACAGTCCACATTCTCTGAGGGTCGAACGTGCTGCTGTCACATAAGTGAAGTTGTAAGTGTAACAAGGTAGGTGTCTCATTGTGATGAAACGGTGCCCCAGAGCTTCACTGGGGGATATTCTCTTTTTATGATCCAGATGCAGTATTCGTTTGAAGAGGCTTAAAAAGGCCAGTGTGTCTTCATACTCCGTGGCATGCCTCACTGTTGGGTGGAACCTGGCTACGTCATGCAGACTGTTCAACTTGTTGTAAATGCCATGGCGGCATGTGGTTGTGGAGCCTGTTCTGAGCGTGTATTCCCTTTGAGTGTTCAGTCTCCATTTTGGACCAGAGAACTCTTTGTTCTTGCTGAAGAAGTTTGTGGTGTAGAGCCCATTATTCAGCAGGCGATCGCGGGGTTGACCGTGCATCTGCACCATCACTCTCATCACCTCATATTCGCAGTGTGTTGGATACAGGTGCTTGCCCAGGTACATGAAGGCCAAAATGCAGCCCAGAGACCACATGTCCACAGCCTCATCCAATGGGAGGCCTAGGAGGACCTCAGGGGCCCTGTAGCCGAGGGCCTGAATGGTGCCAGGCAACATTTTGGAAAGTGTAGCAGCCAAACCAAAGTCAATCAGTTTGACCCTGAAGGGCTGCAGCTTGTGGTTGACCAGCATCACGTTGTCTGGCTTGATGTCTGTGTGCACCAGGCCGATGCTGCTGAGGGCATTCAGAGCCATCAGCATCTGCTGGCAGATCCCCCTGATCTCAGACACACACAGCGGCTTGAAGTTCCTCTCTTTCATCAGATCGTGGAGGCTTGTGTCCAGCATTTCAAACACCAGACAATAGTGTCTTTTGTACCTAAAATACTCAGTCAACCTGACCAAGTTGTTTTTGTCTTTGTCGAGCTTCCTGAGTCTTTTAAGCATGGCCACCTCTCTCTTGCCAGCGATGCCTGCATCAGTTCGTACAATCTTCAGCGCCATCTTCTCATTGGTTTGTAGTTTTAGGCAGCTGGCCACTTTCCCAAACCTGCCCTCGCCCAGAAAGGACTCCACCCGGTAGCCACCTGATGTAGTAGGCAGAACTTCCTGTTGTTTAATCTGAAAATTGGTCTTGTTGTAAAGTGGTTTTGTTGGAGACATTTCTAAGTGTGATGGTTGCATACCTCTCATCTGAAAGTCTGCTGACTTATTCTGTCAAATGAATGATGGAATGCTGACGTCAACTTCAGAATGTTTGTGTTTGGCTTTGATCTCTGACCAAAGCAAAACGTCATGGGTGTCTGGTAGCCAATCAGCGCAGAGAGAGGGGCTGTTGTTCTTTTTAAGAACTGGAATTCTAAGAGAGAATTTCGAATCAAAAATCATAAAGGCGGAATATAAAAGGCACTGTGACGTGTTCCGCCAACAACTGCGCGCACTTCGCGGGAGCGCGCACATCTCAAGTGAAAACTAATGTAAGGCTTGATGTAAGGGTTACTACGGCTCAGTAGTCAGAAAACACAGAAGCTTCTTTAATGATGAAGTCTAGCTTATGAGCGTTCAGAGAAACAATGGTGTATTACTCAGTAGAAGTACTATTTCCCTGATGATTTGTCGGAAAGTTGCCTTAATTAATCTCTAAATATCTCTGGGAGCGATCTTTATTGATGCGCGTTACAGATGCAGTTTGATCGCCGCTCCCGTCCCAGTGTGTGATACTTGTGTGTATGTAGATGCATTATTTATGAGCAGATATTATACAGCTGTGATAGGAGTCAAATATCGCTGGAAGTTATCATTTAAAAGATCATAACAAAGACACACGAAGAGCACATAACTACATATGTGTCGCATGTATATATAGACACAGACACACACAGACACACACAAAGACACACAGACACACAAACAACAGCAGCAGCACCTCTCTATTCTGATTGAATTTTTCTGTCATATCTGTATTTGACTCCCTGAAAATATGAGTTTTGTTTCCAGAATCAGAAGACTTTACTGCCCCCCTGTGGAAATTGTTCAGTTGCTCACAGTCAGACTGCAGGTAAAAATAAGAGAGGTAGTCGACAAGTGTATCATAGTAACAGTGCAAGAAATAAAAAGGTTAAGTAGAAGTATTAGTAGAGTGTCTTGAGATAACTCTTGTTATGAATTGATACTATAAATAAAATTGAAATTGAATTGAGTATTATAGTATAGTATTATAGTAATAAGTTTAGTTTCTCACGCTTCCTTGTTTTATTCAGATTAAAAAAAATTATCAATCATGAATATGGTATGCGTATACGTATATGATACATGTTGCTTTCACTGGTTTTAGTTGGTAAAATGTTCTGTGTGTCCACATGGTGGCTGCACCGGACAGAGGGACAGAGATGTGTGTGAGGGTACCTTTATCTGGGACCGGAACCTTTATCTGGGACCGGAACCTTTAACTGGGACCGGTACCTTTAACTGGGACCGGTACCTTTCTCTGGGACCGGTACCTTTAACTGGGACCGGTACCTTTAACTGGGACCGGTACCTTTAACTGGGACGGTACCTTTATCTGGGACCGGTACCTTTAACTGGGACCGGTACCTTTATCTGGGACCGGTACCTTTAACTGGGACCGGTACCTTTAACTGGGACCGGTACCTTTCTCTGGGACCGGTACCTTTAACTGGGACCGGTACCTTTATCTGGGACCGGTACCTTTAACTGGGACCGGTACCTTTAACTGGGACCGGTACCTTTCTCTGGGACCGGTACCTTTAACTGGGACCGGTACCTTTCTCTGGGACCGGTACCTTTCTCTGGGACCGGTACCTTTAACTGAGGCCTAGAGGCTGGCAGTGAAAGATGATTCCAAACATTAAAACAAAACACTGTTTAATTGTTGGTGTTTTTATTTCCTGGATTATAAGGCAAATAGCTGTTTAACATTGATGCCTTGACTTTCAGGTTCATTAATGATTATGGTTCTGTAGTCTACAGTTTATGAGCATAAGCATGATACATTCCATATTGTTGCATAATATTCATGCTCATCTAACCATTCCCTGATCTCTGCATGACCTGTATGATCCTCAGCTTTACAAGTTGCATTGCTGCCATCTATGGAACCATCACCGTAATGCACTGGATCCTGTTATACAGTCTTTTAAAAATGTGAAAAAACAACTATTTCCCTTCCCGCTTGACCCCATTTGTAAAATACTCTTTAGAGACACTTCTTCCAAACCAAGTTTCCGAGTAACGCTTGTCTTTGACCTGACCTCCCCTCTTTCACTAGATAGTTCCTAGATTTAGAGGATAGGTGCCTCCCTTAGTTTTCCTGCTCCCAGAGCTGTTGAAATTGTTCCCTGCCACTAAATACTTTTACCCTCCGCTTTGGATAAATTTATGTTGACATCTATGGTTTCCTTGCAAAACAAAACTAAACTAATCATATTCT
Organism: Etheostoma spectabile; assembly: GCF_008692095.1. Classification (NCBI taxonomy): domain Eukaryota; kingdom Metazoa; phylum Chordata; class Actinopteri; order Perciformes; family Percidae; genus Etheostoma; species Etheostoma spectabile. The sequence goes on along the minus strand of NC_045738.1, from coordinate 26,694,652 downwards.
TTTATTGTGAAGGTTTGAGCCGGAAGCCGGAAGTCAGAGTTGAATGGTGTTACCGGCGCCATAAAGCCTGAATTGACGGTTTCGGAGCTGCAGAATAGAAAGTAAAAGGCATCTCATAGACCGTGAGTAGCTCTATATGGGTCAACATATAGAGACAGAAATCTAGAAATATTACGCTAACGAATGGGTCAACAATATATGAATATAACGCTAACGTAATCTATCGGTGTGCAGCATAGACTGGCTGTTATTAATATCAAGAGTATATGGGGGCTACGTTAACGTTACACTACATACATGTGTTCCGGTGTCTAACGTTAACAGGACATGAGTTACCGACTAATTAACGGGAAGGTTCCGGTGTTACCCTTTAGAAAGCTAACGGGAACGTTAGGCTACGGGAAGGTTCCGGTGTTAACCCTTTAGAAGGCTAACGGTAACGTTAGACTACGGGAAGGTTCCGGTGTTAACCCTTTAGAAAGCTAACGGTAACGTTAGGCTACGGGAAGGTTCCGGTGTTAACCCTTTAGAAAGCTAACGGTAACGTTAGGCTACGGGAAGGTTCCGGTGTTAACCCTTTAGAAGGCTAACGGTAACGTTAGGCACGGAGGTAGCCCACGGGAAGGTTCCGGTGTTAACCCTTTAGAAGGCTAACGGTAACGTTAGGCAACGGGAAGGTAGTGCACGGGAAGGTTCCGGTGTTAACCCTTTAGAAGGCTAACGGTAACGTTAGGCTACGGGAAGGTTCCGGTTTAACCCTTTAGAAGGCTACCGGTAACGTTAGACTTCGGGAAGGTAGCCCACGGGAAGGTTCCGGTTTAACCCTTTAGAAAGCTAACGGTAACGTTAGACTACGGGAAGGTTCCGGTGTTAACCCTTTAGAAGGCTAACGGTAACGTTAGACTACGGGAAGGTTCCGGTTTAACCCTTTAGAAGGCTAACTCTAGCAGAGATTATCATTTTCGGAAAACCACAAATCTCTTGAAAAATGAAATCTCTGCTCTCGAAACCGCGTCCTCTCGTCTGAAAACCAGATATGAAGTAGAGCATGAGGTCACCTTTCATATTCTAATGTATGAACAAAGGTGCTGTCTGGTCCCAAAGTAGAGACGGTGAATATGTCATAGAAATATTGGAGGACACTCATGAATCACCGTGCCAGCAGGTCCAGCCTGTCTCTCAGGGACCTTTACATTGAGCCATGCCCTCTGCTTGTTGGTCTGGTTACTTGTTGTTTGGTTGTTTGTTTTGCTTTTATTGTAGAAAATGCTGCCGTAATAAGGGAATTTCCCTGCTGTGGGATGAATAAAGTATAATCTAACATAATATAATCTAATCTAACATCACTGTCAGCTGATAGCACGGTGAGGCTCTATGGAGACTTCCATTTTACGGAAAGTGAGAATTTCACTTATAAAGACTGCCCGACTTTTATTTATGTAACAAATTCATCAGGAACTAGAAGAGCACTCTGAGAGCATGTGAAGAAGCTGTGTGTGTGTGTGTGTGTGTGTGTGTGTGTGTGTGTGTGTGTGTGTGTGTGTGTGTGTGTGTGTGTGTGTGTGTGTGTGTGTGTGTGTGTGTGTGTGTGTAGGCTGCAGCATGCTGACCTGTGAAATATGTGGTGAGGAGCTCCTGTTGGAAGAGGACATGAGAACCCATCTGGTCGTCATCCACCTGGAGCAGGAGCTGCGCTGCCCCCTGTGTTCCCTGTCGGGGGTGTCCTACGATGAGCTCTGCCTCCACATCAGCTGTGCACATCCAGAGGAGCGGCCCGGAGCACAGGGTCCCCCTCGCTTCATGCCCCCATCCGGCTGCCCTGCTGGAACTGAGGCGCCCCAGTCCCGCTCAGCTGAGGGCAGCTGGGTCACACCCCCCGCTGCCTCTAGTGTACCCACAGACTCAGTGCTAGCTCATCACAACAAGGCACTAGATGCCGGGGGTTCACCACCTGGGGAGAGTGCGACAGCACGGAGTACTAAAACAAGTCCGGAGTGTGTTGCGCTCTGTAATGAGGACGATGATGGAGTTAAATCTGAGCACAGCGAAGCCAAACAGCGGCGCCTGTCTGTACCAAGAAAAGGTAATTCCACTTTTTCAAACTTACTTTCAAACTTTAAAGTCCCATAGACTTGAAACAGTGCTGTATGTGTTCCAGAGAAGCTGTTCTCCTGCCCCATGTGTGCTCTCGCGTGCAGCAGCTGTTTCCTCCTGCAGGAGCATGTGGAGTTGCATCTGCAGGAACAGCGCTCTCATGAAGGTAACTCCCTCTGACCTGGCTGCCCTGTATGCAGCTATGTTCAGGTACCTGTTGTTATCAGCGCCCATAGAAGCCACATATGTGTACATTCTTTCTGACTGTTTGTGTGTTCAGTGTCAGCACCGGAGGCGTGTTCACCAGCCAGGACATCAGCGCCAGGCAGCACCCTCTACGGTGGGTCTCCTCTGAAGGAACATGGCACAGTGTCTTTGTTTTGGCCGCTGGCTGGTATGTCAAACAACAAAATGATCTCCTTTTTTCCACCCGAGGTGGATGTCTCATTTGTAAAAGAAAACACAACAGGACTGATTGAAAGTGGTGGGCTGGTTATCAGCCTGGTGCTGCTGATGATGCAGCAGTGTTTGAGATCAGAGACACATGTTCCGCCACACTCGCAGACTGTGTGAATGCTGAACACTGGGTCTTTTTGTCTCCTGTAAGCTGTTTTAACACAGATGTTTCAGTGGACTTTTCCTCTCCGTGATAAAATACTGACGGTTAACCCCAGTTACTTGGTTGGCCCAGACCATGACGTTTTGGCTACACTGCTCTCGTATTGTTTACGGACCGCGCTGCTCGTGCCCGGTGTCGTGCCCAGATTCAGTTTCATTCATTTATAGTTGACGCATAGGGTTCAAGCATCTGCTTTGCAGGTGTTACACCTGCTAGGCAGCTGACCCATCAGCCCGTCTCATCTGTCTGCGTTTGTAATAACTGGACTGACATGGAGCTTCTCATCTGTTCTGTAGGAGAGAGGCGATTTGAGTGTCCCATGTGCTCGGTGGTCTGCAGTGACAGCTTCTCTCTGCAGGAGCATGTGGAGCTGCATTTAGACCGCGCTGCAGCAGGTTGGCACACCCTAGTACGGATCTTCTTATTCCCTATCTGTCTGATCTGATGTACACTCACACTTGACCTCTGTGTGTCCGTGTGTGTGTCCGTGTGTGTGTCCGTGTCGGTGTGTCGTTCCGTTGTCGTGTGTGTGTTGTGTGTGTGTGTGTGTGTGTGTGTGTGTGTGTGTGTGTGGTGGTGTGTGTGTGTGTGTGTGTGTGTGTGTGTGTGTGTGTGTGTGTGTGTGTGTGTGTGTGTGTGTGTCCAGCGAGCCCTGGTCTGACCTGAAGCTGGCCCAGCAGCTGCAGCAGCAGGAGGAGGCCCAACAGGAGAGAGAGGAGTTCAAGAAGCTTCAGGTCTGGATACTACGCTGCAGAGAATACATGTGTTTAGACAGTGAGGCATATTTGTTGGATTTCCAATAAATTAGTGACTTGAAGGGTAAGCATTCATTAAGGGTGATCCGTGTGAAGGGATTGTCCTGCTGCCCTGCTCAGACATTAGTAGTGTGTGTGTGTGTGTGTGTAATATATGTATATGTACTGTATATACAGTGGGGCTTAAAAGTTTGGGCACCCCAGGAAAAAAATTGTATTAATGTGCATAAAGAAGCCAAGAAAAGATGGAAAATCTCCAAAAGGCATCAAATGACAGATTAGACATTCGTATAATATGTCACAAAAAGTTAGATTGTATTTCCATCATTTACACTTTCAAAATAACAGAAAACAAAAACATGGCGTCTGCAAAAGTTTGGGCCCCCTGCAGAGATTCTAGCATGCACCCCCCTCCTTTGGAAAGCTGAGACCTGACAGCGTCATGGATTGTTCTCAATCATTGTTAGGTTCAAAGACTTGAGTGGTAAAATAACGCACGGACACGGAGTTGCCTTTTGTGACTTTGCAAAGGGGAAAAGTGCCCAAAAAGTATTCAGCAGTCTTCTTTCCGCCCTTTCATCCCCTGCGTGGCCGTTTTATTAAGTGGGTGTGCACAGAAAATTGATTTCCATAGTGGGTGTAGTATATAGTTGTTTAACATAAATGT
>NC_045738.1:26690340-26690507 GCF_008692095.1 Etheostoma spectabile | reverse complement strand
AATATCATTGTTTTACATAAAAGTGGGGTAGTACATCATATTATCTGCTATACTATTGGTCAAAGAGAGACTGGGTGTATTAGGCAAGTTTAAGGTTAACAGTTCACTGAAGTTTTATAAAGAAACAATAGCTCGTTCACACAGTCACAGCTGCAAATTAATCTAAT
>NC_045738.1:26690254-26690330 GCF_008692095.1 Etheostoma spectabile | reverse complement strand
TGGCCAGACCCAGGAGTGTCCGGCTCTCCTCCTCTCAGTGTTCTACTTCATTTCTCAAGGTTTCAAAATATTCACA
>NC_045738.1:26690154-26690244 GCF_008692095.1 Etheostoma spectabile | reverse complement strand
CTTTTAAACAATAATACTTGTTCAGTATTCAGACAATAGAGCTCTGTTCAGTCTCCACAATCATGGTCTGGAAAGACCAGGTGATGTCAG
>NC_045738.1:26689749-26690144 GCF_008692095.1 Etheostoma spectabile | reverse complement strand
TTAAATGCCCAGACTCATCTGACCCCCCCCCCAACAACCAGCACCACGGCTTCTTCTAAGCAGTTGTCTAGAAATCTGAAACTGAAAATAGTCAACGCTCACAAAGCAGGAGAAGGCTAGAAGAAGATAGCAAAGCGTTTTCAGATGCCAATCTCCTCTGTTGGGAATGGAATTAAGAAATGGCCGTCATCAGGAACAGTGGAAGTTAAAGATCTGGAAGACCAAGAACAATATCAGACAGAACAGCTCGCAGGATCGAGAGGAAAAGCAAGTCCAGACCCCCGTTAGACTGCCAGGTCCATCCAGAAAGACCTGGAGACCCTGGAGTTGGGCTACACCAAATACAATCTAACTTTTTGTGACATATTATACGAATGTCTAATCTGTCATTTGAT
>NC_045738.1:26688482-26689739 GCF_008692095.1 Etheostoma spectabile | reverse complement strand
GATTTTTCCATCTTTTCTTGGCTTCTTTATGCAAATTAATACAATTTTTTACCTGGCGTGCCCAAACTTTTAAGCCCCACTGTATATGTGTGTATATGGAAAATATTCATAATAAACAAACTGACATCACACAAGTTTTACTGTTCTTTCATTAAAAATGACCCAAACCAATCAAAAAGGTCGGTGATTTAATTAATAGTTAACTAATGTCTAAACATTGTCATGATGGTGTGTGCCCAGTCTGGAGCTGCTGGTTTCTCTCGGTGTTCATGTACTGCAGTAACACATGTTAAGCCATCCTGTGTGCTGTGTTTGTGCAGAGGCAGTTTGGTCTGGATGGCGGGGGGGGCTACTGCAGACAGATGGAGAGGACCATGGACAGAGCGGTGGCCCGGGGTCTCATGTCTCCCGCAGAGTTCCACTGTCAGAGGGCTGAGATGATGGAGTCTCTGGCCTCAGGGGCTGATGATGGCAGAACCAGAACTCAGGGTATGTTTTATGTCCTGTTCCACAGACACGCTGCTGGGGTCGGCCTTTTCATTCTAACACAATGTTCACTTCATTGTCTAGCAGGACCATACTAACACATGTACTGATATACAGGGATGTAGCTGAGACAGCCACTTTAAGTCCTGGGAGGAGAGAGGAACTGGGGAAATATGTTTTGGAGAAATGAGACGTCCTTTCTTCGGAAGCGTCACATGAATAGTCAGCTGTTAGGGCGGAGTTAGCATCTCCTTCAGCTGCCCAGCTTCCAGGAAGGGTTAGGGTTCTCTGTATCCTCGCCTATAGCTCCTCAATGATTCCTCCTCAATACTCAGAAATAAGAGCTTTGAGATGGCATCGGACGTCAGCGCTGTGGAGGTACACACTGTTGTTTAATTTTACTAATTTAGTGACCGGCCGGCTAGAGGGCCCCGTTCTTAGTTTAGCACGCTTTCCAAGTTGTTCAAAGGTCAACGGAAAGAAAAAGCCTTATTCTGGCCAGTTGTGCGTTGCAGAGCGCCACATGTTGTACCAGAGGAAGAGTTGCTCATTCATCCCATTCTTCCCGACTCATGTATACAGGGAGAACTGGCAGCAGGGCTTGAAATTAACACCCGCCCACCTGCCAAATGCCGGTGAATTTTGACATTGGCTGATAACACTGCGTAATTTACCTGCCACATTGGCAGGTAGCCAATGAGAATTGAGTGATTCAGACGTTTAGCTATCAGTAAGCAGGGTACACAGTTGCTTACGGGCCTGGACCAATCA
>NC_045738.1:26688023-26688472 GCF_008692095.1 Etheostoma spectabile | reverse complement strand
TCACTGGAAGACATTGATTGACAGCCAGGGCCCCCTGTCGCATTTTCATTACTCACAACAATCCCAGCAGTCCCATGCGCAGCCACTGACCAATCAGGAGTGAGAACGGGTCAAATTCATTTCCTTGTTTCTGATATGAAGATGAGATGCGTGTGACTCGAACATCTCACATTTACCAACACAATGTAAAGCGAGAGACGTCCTGCCAACCTGTATACATTTCAACAGTGTACGCTGGACACACACACCAACACACACAGTCACACACGGTGGATGCAGGAAAAACCACAGATGAGATGTACAGGGCAACCTAAATTGAGGACAGCTACATTATTGAAGGTGCAATGATAAGTTAAAGTCCACTAAGTCCTTTTATCAAACCGTATGAATGTGTCCCAGCCCAGGACAGGAAATAATGCCTTTATACTGGATTTTCAAGCCCCCCCCCC
>NC_045738.1:26687708-26688013 GCF_008692095.1 Etheostoma spectabile | reverse complement strand
GATCATAGAGACACAGCAATTCCTGTTTTTTACCTTTTTTATGATGAATGCCTGGTTAAAAGTGACTGGCAGGTGGATTTAGAAAAGTTAACTTGAGGCCCTGACTGGCAGAACCCGGTAATTCACTTACTGCTGTGCATGGAAACACACTGAGTGGCTTGTATTGTCAGTATTAAATACCACATCTTTCTTTATCCTGGTCCAGTTCTTCAGCATTCCTCCGCTTTCACAAACTGTTCTTTTAGTTAATCTCCTTTGTCATCGTCAGCTTGTAGGGATGTGTGTGTGTGTGTGCGTGTGCGTGT
>NC_045738.1:26677373-26687698 GCF_008692095.1 Etheostoma spectabile | reverse complement strand
GTGCGTGTGCGTGTGCGTGTGTGTGTGGTGTTATTACTGTCATCAATAGGCAAGTTAGATGACCCAGTGTTTATGGAGCCCCATTTGTGATCTCAGCACTTATACTAGTCGTCATGTCACATAAAATACTCCTAAATAGCTTTAACTGTAGTGTGTACTACCTGTCGCTTTTGTAAACACTCATTTAACATGACTTCTAGTGTAAAGGTCATGAGCTCTCGTTTTGTCGCCAACACACCAGTCAGTGGCTCGGCATGTCTTCTCTGTGCACAGTACACTCCATGTGTCTGACTGTGCGTGTACTGGAGCACATACCACTACCTGCTAATTATGTCTTGTAATTATGGCCTAGCCTCTCATAATTATGATGTAAGATCTCATAAAATTCAATCCAATATTCAAAGATCTATTGTGGTAAAGGACAGTCTAAGGAATAATTTCACAATGATTCTTGATATTTCAGCAGGAATACTGAAATAAATCTATATACAGTACAGGCCAAACGTTTGGACCCACCTTCTCATTCAATGCATTTCCTTTATTTTCATGACTATTTACATTGTAGATTATCACTGAAGGCATCAAAACTATGACAAAAATATGAATGAACACATGTGGAATTATGTACTTAATAAAAAGAAATAACTGAAAAGCATATATCTTAGTTTCTTCAAAGTACCCTTGCATTGAAGAGAAGGTGTGTCCAAAGTTTTGGCCTGTGATATATAAATATATATTAATATTAATATATATATATATATATATATATATAATATCCTTAATTTCAGTGATGTTTATCATGGCCAAATGTTTATTAAAGCAGGTTTTGTGGGAACAGAGACTTCCTGTGAGCTCTGAAGTTCTCATCTTCAGGTTCAGGCCAGTGTTCGGGGGTTCAGTTTAGTGTTTGGTGAAGGAGAAATGAATGTGGTCACGGCCTGTGTGTGTGTGTTTGTGTGGTGTGGTGTGTGTGTGTGTGTGTGGTGTGTTGTGTGTGTGTGTGTGTGTGTGTGTGTGTGTGTGTGTGTGTGTGTGTGTGTGTGTGTGTGGGTGTGTGTGTGGGGTGTGTGTGTGTGTGTGTGTGTGTGTGTGTGTGTGTGTGTGTGTCACTGCAGGAACGTGCTGAGCCGACCTGCTTTCCTCTGTGTAGGTGTGCTCCGAGCGCTGTATGAGTATTACCAGACTGAGTGCAGAGACAGTGTCCATGTGTGGCTGAGTGCGGACACAGACCACTACTGCTCCTCGGCGGGGGATAAAGGCTGGGGCTGCGGATACAGAAACCTCCAGATGCTGCTCTCCTCGCTGCACACAATCGATGCATTTGCTGCCCTCCTACAAGGTGCACATTCCCTCAGCCTAATATCAGTCAGCACTGTTCGGTCTTTTGTTTTGTGGAAATGTAAAGTAGCATGTGTATTCTCAGAGTTCTCAGTAAGTCTGTCATGGTGTGATTAGACTGACTGTATGGAGGTCAACATGGAGGAAGGCTAGAGTTTGCAAATGAACACAGGAGCAGGTCAGAAAAAACAGAGGCGTCTTTCTGAAATATAAAAGAAATAAAGGTCTATATATAATATAAGCTTCAAAAGGTAAGAGATACATCTGGGAATTTATTAGAACAGCAAAGATAAATTGACTAGTTATCTATTAAATGAATCTCCAACTATTTTGATAATCAATTACTCAGTATAAGTCATTTATTTAATGAAAAACAGTCAATTGTGTGTGATGTCAGCTTGTTAAATGTGGGACACCAAACTGAATATCTTTGAGTTGTCGAACGGTGTGACAGTTACTGAGGCGTCGTATCGCTCTCGTTTGGTCGAGGGCTAACTCCTTTTATACCTTCCCCTCAGTAACCCCCGTCCCTACTGGGCCGCTTCTGCCGTATGATAACACCCGTTACGATCAGCGGGGGGGGCGGATGGTTAGGTCTATACTTAAAGGACTTCCTTTGATGCTTCCCTGAATGTATAAATGCTGGATTCTCGATCCACACACAGTGATTCACAAATTTGACATTTTAGAATTAATTAGTTTTATTTCCTTTTTACTAGAGACACACATACCCTTGCTAAATTAAAGGGCCCCCGCCCGGATCAGGGAAACCGGAGGCGAGGCAAGAGGCTTTTTCTGATTTTACCCCAGACGTCCCCCATTGACGGGCTCTTGTCCCCCTAACCCTAACCCTGTATATTTTAAGCACTGCCCGAGGGGATCTTTACAACCAAGGATTTTTCTTTAGTACTCAGGGTTAGGAATCGTTCCTCCCAGGGTCCCCGGAGGCCCCCTCCTTCTCAGGGGTGCTAACTAGCCTTTATTGGTTGTGGCTCTGACTGGCAGAGCGGATGGGCAAATGCACCCCCACTAGGAGATAACAGGAGGTCTGACTGCCAAAGTCGGTCCCCGCCGGGCAGCAACTCGCCCAGGTGGTTAAAGAGGAGTCTTAACTGCCCTCACGGGAGGGAAACCTCTGCCCTCGGATGGCCGAGGTGTGAGAGAGAGAAATGAAATGACTAAAATCAAGGAATACAAGTCTTTGGTTCCCTAGCTCACAACAAGCTCAGGTAGTTTTATTCTTTAGGGAATAATCAAAAGCAAGTAAAAAATACAGTAATAATCTTTTCACTTTGTGCCCTAAAAGCAAAAACTATCAAAAATCAGAGAATAGAAAAACCCAGTGAGTGGGTGAGAAGAGCAGAGCGGAGAGAGATAAGAAGCCACCCAAAAGAGTCCACATCAACTCATATTTATAGTCATAGTCATTGCTAAAAACCCTCCCTTATGAAAACCAGGGGAATTTCACCATTATGTAATCACACAGGTGGCCATAGCAAAAGACATGATCAGACATGATCCACTGTTACAGTATGTGTGACCCTTACTCTTCAAAGTGTGCAAAAGGTCACACCTAACGCCTATTATATAGTTTTAGTTGTTTTTGATATGTAGTACATACATCAGAACAATACATATCATGGATTGCATAGCACACTTCAAGCAGCATATATATATATATATATATATATATATATATATATATATATATATATATATATATATATATATATATATATATATATATATATATATATATATATATATATATATATTAGCTGGTATTTTGGGGTTTTCAAATGAACCTTCGTTCAACAGAGTTAAGGACAAAACAAGACATTTGAGGACGTCATCGTGGGCTTTGGGGAACACAACACATGTTTCACCATTTTCTGACATTTTAGAGACCAGATAACTAGTCCATTTATCCAGAAAATGATCCACAGATGAATAAACTATGGAATAATCATTAGTTGCAGCACTAGAATTGATGGTAGTTGTGCCACAATATTTGAATACATATGTTTGAAACCAGCGTTGATGTAAGTGTATTCATTGACATCCTTAATGTCCGTCAACATAGAAACACAAAATTAATTTTCCATTAGTTTTGCAGATGGCTCTAAATATTATATTACTCATGAGCCTTGGTCACTGTTGCTATAGAGAAGAAAGTCAGATGCATTGCTGAGTTTATCCAAAAAGAGTCATCAATTCATTTTAATCTGCAGATTGTAGAGAGAGAGGGAGGGAGAAAGAGAAAGAGAGATAGATAGATAGATAGATAGATAGATAGATAGATAGCTCAGTTTTGAGTGTCATTTTCTATATTGGGATGATGATGGGAACACACCCTCCTTTGGGTATGCTGGCGTGGTTAAAGCGTGGGGAGTGTCTTCCACCACGCTGCTGACTCAAAGCACATCATGTCTTGTCCTCGTTCTGCACTATTGTCAGATTGACAGATTAGTATCTGTCCTTCTGTAGGATTGTCTCTCAAGTGGAGTTGTAGCCAAACTGGAATGTCAGCCACAGTTGGCCACTGAGCCATGTACAGTATAATAACAGAAAGGTGTAGTTGACATTCTATTATTATATATATTACATTCTATCACACGACATATAGTTGACAAATTATTTTTGGGGCATTTTTAGGCCTTTATTGACAGGACAGCTGAAGACATGAAAGGGATCTGGGGGGGACATGCAGCAAAGGGCCGCAGGTCGAAGTCGAACCCTGGCCCACTGCATCGAGGAGTAAACCTTTATATATGGGCGCCCACCCTACCAACTGAGCTATCTGGGCGCCGTTTAGTTAACATTCTTGAAATTCTCCACCAGAACAAAATGGTACATGAAGGTCTAAGAATATGTCAAAACCTTTTATGTGTGAGGACACGAGACACTGAGAAGAGAGGGCGTGTGTTACCTCTGGGTGGGCAGCAGTACGCGAGTCCATTGACTTGACTTGAGGTTCTCCTTCTGCTCCAGAGAAGGCAGTGCCCAGCATCCCTCGGCTGCAGCGGATGATCGAGGACGCTTGGAAAGAGGGCTTGGATCCAAATGGAGCGTCCCACTTCAACCAGCGGCTGCAGGGGACGCGAGCCTGGATCGGAGCCACCGAGGTCTACGCCCTCCTCACCTCACTGGGAATCAGGCAAGCACTACACTCGGATTAGTTTCTCATTCATGTGTTAAAGCACACAACCTCAAACCTTTGAATGAGGACAATGTAGATGAGATCATTTATGCTTCAGTTTATGTGCGATGGGTGGCCATTTTTTGTTCTCTCGACTGCCCAAGACAACGTTTCCTGTAGGAGACAATAAAGGCTTATCTTATCTTCAACACACGCAACATAAATACTGGTCACACAATATTCTTTCCAGACATTCAGTCACCGCTCCAGGATCTCATTCTGGTCCCGTAAGTCTTCATGCTGCTGTGTGGCTGATGTCGTGTACCATGTGTTCTCAGTGCTCGCATCATGGACTTCCATCAGCCGAGCGGCCCCGGCGACACCCACCCGCGACTCTTTGACTGGGTCAAGCAGTACTTCCAGCAGTCCAACAGGAGCTGCAGACTGCCCCCCCGACTCGTGCACACCTCCATGCCCCCGCTGTACCTGCAACACCAAGGTACACAGCAACAGCGATCCACTTCTGATATAAGTTTATAAGTCGATTAACCATTAATTTTTCATGATTTTTTGCTGTTTTAATATATTAAACAGAATGTCTTTCAGTTTTGGGTTGAAAAACAAGACATTTAAAGACATCACCTTGGACTTAGAGAAAGTAGATTTACATTTTTCACAACTTTCTGACATTTGATTAATCGAGACAACAAACCGACAGATGAATTGATCATGAAATAATTGTTAGTTGCAGCCCTATTGTTTATGCTCTGGAAAAGATTTGAAGGATTCTTTTGTTGCCCTTGTGCACTTTGAAATAGACATTTTACATGTACTGCTAGTGTTTGGGAATAGTTGGGGGTGCCCAGGTTAGATTCAGTCCAGCATTACAACAGCAGTGATTTAAAACTATGGTTTTAATGTCAGCCAGCTGCTGAAAGGCCTCTGTTCTAAAACAAAGGGCTCATCAGCCCCAGGTGAGAATGTTGTGATGACATCCAGCTGGCAGAAATACAGCATGATGGACCCCGTGTCCACCTGGCATTAACATCCGTCTGGAGGGATCGGATCACAAATGGACAGCTCTGAGATTGCATTGAGATCTGATCACAAAAACCAGATTCAGAGGTGGTCTGAGCCACATGTGTCCACATTCTTATAGTAGCATGAAGAGGAATGTGTCCTCTGTCCTGCCTCCCCTACCGTGAGACGGGAAGTCGGTGAACAGAGTGGTCTTTGCAGCAACTGTGAAACGCTTTCATTTCCTAAGTTCTTCTCAATAAAAGTCCCCTGTTAGTTTATTTAAATGCTTTTATTATAAAGAAGCCTAATCAGGAAATATTGGTTCTTCATCAGCTCCTAGTGAACAGGAAATGTAATATAAAGACGTGCTTATATAAACTAAACTTCAAACCACAGAGATTCAGTTAGAAGATCCAAACGTACTGAGAGCTGAACGCACAGAAACTTTTAAAAACATCTTTCTGTCCTGCACAGGTCCTGCCACCCACCAGTAGATCTCCCTATGTCGCCACGCAGCAGCGCTTTTTCTTTGGTCACTAGATTTATGTGAAAGTAACAACTGACATTACCCACACACGTGTGTATTTGCATATAGAGCGGACAAGTGAGATCTGATCACAAGTGGTCCCTGAGGACGCATGTGAGGACACTGTGCTGCCAGGTGAAAACAGGTACCAGAGCTGTCCAGTTGTGATGGGATGTTAAGATTTAGGTGGGGGGGCTTGTGTCCTTCTGCAGGTCACAGCCGCTCCATAGTGGGCCTGGAGCAGAAGAAAAACGGCAGCCTGTGTCTTCTGCTTCTGGACCCTGGCACCTCGGCGTCAGACACCAGGAAGCTGCTGAGTAGGGACAGCGTCTCCCACGCCGTCCGCCACGTCCGCAAGTTCCCCAGCAGCCTGAAGCACAAACAGTACCAGGTGGTGGCGGTGCAGGGCCCGCTGTCTGCTGAGGAGAAACAGGTCAGCCGTGTGTGTGTGTGTGTGTGTGTGTGTGTGTGTGTGTGTGTGTGTGTGTGTGTGTGTGTGTGTGTGTGTGTGTGTGTGTGTGTGTGTGTGTGTGTGTGTGTGTGTGTGTGTGTGTGTGTGTGTGTGTGTGTGTGTGTGTGTGTGTGTGTGTGTGTGTGTGTGTGTGTGTGTGTTGTATAACAGCAGTACTTTGTTTTGTGTGTCCAGATCAGCATCTTAAACTCGAGGACATTGCGTGCTGAAAGGATCCCGTGATCAGGAACTTCTTTATTTCGTCTATCCTTTTTTACTTTAAGTATTTAATGTATTCATTTGCTAATGAAAGTTGTAATGTATCCTTATTTATGTTTTTAATAAAGTGTTTTCTCCATGCTTATTGCCAGTTAATGTGTGAGAGGAAATGGAGCCTGTCCTTAAACAACCCTGTGTGGCCACATGCAGACAATCACACTTTTACAACTAGTGCTATTTGATTCCATAAGTGGTTTACGATGGCGGGCATGGTGAGAGCTGTTTTTCTGATGGGTTTTATAGAGGATGACCAACCACCTCCATTCCCATCATAAACAATATAATAATTAACCTCCGAGGGGCAAGGTGCAGAGGATCAAATGTCATGTGATTCATTTCCTGAACCGAGCATGTCTGCTCCCGTCAACATATTTATTTTACCACCAAGGTACATTTCTAACAAAACCATCACAAATACAATTAGGACTGTTTTAATAATAATTTAAAAGAAATCTTGTATCTCTGTCTTCATCTTCATCTGCTCATTGAGACTGTTAGTTGTGATTAGGTAGGTGGACTGGAGGATGACGAGTTGGTTAATCTTGTAGTCCGTGAAAAGGCCATCACAACACCGAGGTGGACCATTAATCTGCTCCCAGTGATAAAACAGAAGTCCTGGAGCGACCCGGGACGAGTGATGTGAGTCCTGAAGTCCCAGCTGTGAACCGGACCGTCGGATGGGAGCTTTGTGGACGTGCATTCCACAATCTGTACTTGGACCTGACATGAATACTTGTTTCCTCACAGTCCCCGTCCAGCTGCAGAGGGACCCGGTCCAGATGGGTTTGAACCCTGCTCAGTTGTTCGCGTTCCTTCAGAAGGATTCAACTAAGTGAGCTCAGGCCAGTTCCCTGGACACAGGGTTATCTTTGCCATTTCTGAGAGAATAACCCTGATGTGAAGTTTGTTTATTAAAAGGATCGCCATCAGCTGATGCCTCTTCCTGGGGTCCACACTAGACACACAACATCACCGACATACCATTACAAGAATATGTGTAAAATCACATCAATATGCCATACACTTATCCACGCCCTCAAACATACACCCACACACATACATATCCCATACACAAGATCAAACTAATATAATAAATCCAGACGGTGATAGTCACACTAAGTTACTATCACATTAGAAATAACCCACAATCTAGAAATAATTAAAACACACTAGGAATATTTTTTTTTTATAGCTGATGGAATATGTGTCTGATGTTACATAGACACCCCCTCCCCCCCTCCCCCGCAGCCTGTCTTCGCTGGGTGATGTGTGAGGAGGTGATCTGAGGTGATCTGAGAGGAGGGAGGGAGGGAGGGAAGCCCTGCCTGTTCTCGGAGCTGCTTCTGTCCGCGGGGCGTCGAGCAGCGCGCGGCCGGCCGAAGAGGAGGGACCGCCGGGCGGCCACGGTTTAAAGCACGGTGTGTGAAGAGACACGAGCAGTCGGTCGGTGTGTGAAGAGACACGAGCAGTCGGTCGGTGTGTGAAGAGACACGAGCGTCGGTTTCTCAGAGCGACGTGTGTGATGGACGGAGAGAGAGCACAGCGGACAGGAGAGCGCGCAGCAGGTAGGCATGCTCCACGACGGGCTGTACTACTACTACTACTACTACTACTACTGTAGCAGGTCATGTTCTGCTCCTTTCTACTTGTACTCTACTGCTCAGAGGGACGTACTGTTGTATTGTTACTGCACCACATTAATCTGACAGATGCAGTTCCTTCATAGATTCAAATATAATCGGCTAATAAATGAGGATCTGTTATTCTAGATTAAAATACCCAGCAGAATATAGAGTCAGTACAATGAACTGCAACATTAGACATCATACCAAGTGTACAGATTATTCTGCCGAATGAGGACTTTTTCTATTTGTTCTTGATGTTTGTTTTGATGCTGATACGTTTTTACTTTTGATTGGGATTATGAATGCAGGACTTTCACTTGTGTTTTACACTGTAGTATTTCTACTTTTACTGCATTAACACATGTGAGTAGGCTACTTCAACATCTGGGAGTAGCAGCCAACAGTGTAGGAGTTTCTTGGCCCAGTTTGAAGGTCTGCTGGTGAATGATGACAGATGAAGTGAGACCATTGTGAATGTGTTATTAATATATCTATGGAGCCTTCAATGTAAACTGCTGTTTTTGATTTGCTTCTGCTTTAGCTAGCATGGACCAAAATGATGTCAAGACACGTGAGCATAGACTGGTACCCCACAGAGGCTTCACGCTGATCAGCGGGACTCACGATCCAAACGATGTGGACCAGATTTACAACCTGGAGATCAGAGACTCGGACGTGTTTGTCGTCACATACCCCAAATCAGGTGAGAGGGAGCTAAAGATGGAGCCTGTTGTGCTGCAGGGGTAGGCCGCCTCAGGTCAGGGGTTAGCGCGTGCACGTGAACGCCCTGCTGTTTTGTGTTTTGCAAATGGATTTGAGCAGAGAGCCGGGTATCAGATGACAAGGGTTAAAACGGAGAGAGGAAGGAGGCCAGGGGTGGACAGAGCAGGTGAGGCTGACCAGGACTCTCTGTCTCACAGGCACCATCTGGATGCAGCAGATCCTGCTGCTCCTCCAGGCCAAGGGAGACCTGGCAGCCATCCGCCAGCTCAACAGCTACAGCAACGCGGACCTGGTCCCCTGGATCGAGCTGATTGGCAGCAGACAGGCGTTTATCACGGCGCCGTCCCCCCGCCTTAGGGTCACCCATCTGCAGTTCCACCTAATGCCTGCTGCTCTGAGCCAGAAGAAGGGCAAGGTCAGCACCCCCCCCCCCCCCCCCCCCACACACACACACACACACACACACTCTGAACCCTAGCCCAGTCTGTGAGACTAACCTGTTCTCTGCTTCTTATTTCCTCTATCATCATCATCATCATCATCATCATCATCATCCTCTGTTTATGCAGCAGCTCCAGCTGTTTGTGTCCACAGGACCAGTTATATTTAGTTTAGTCTCTCATATCCAGCTCTGTCTCCACAGCGCTACACCACAGATGCATTCTGGGATAGGAGGAAAACATTCTGGCTTGTTTGCATTTCTTTAATCCAATCAGAACGGTCGTGGGCGCCGCTGAATAGTCTCTGGAAGGAATAATAATGTTTACTTTCTACTTTATTAACACAACGTTTAAATCAGCCGATACACGGTTCCACCTCATTATCTCTCACTAGAGGATCTCTGTGTGGACGTCTGTCCCAGTTAGAGAGGACACGTCCTAAACATGTTCTCTATTAAACGTCCCAGTTAGAGGACATGTCCTAAACATGTTTTTTATAAAACGTCCCAGTTAGAGGACATGTCCTTAACATGTTCTTTATAAAACGTCCCAGTTAGAGGACATGTCCTAAACTTGTTCTTTATAAAACGTCCCAGTTAGAGGACATGTCCTTAACATGTTCTTTATAAAACGTCCCAGTTAGAGGACATGTCCTAAACTTGTTCTTTATAAAACGTCCCAGTTACAGAGGATGCGTCCTAAACATATTCTTTACAAAACGTCCCAGTTAGAGGACATGTCCCAAACATGTTCTTTATGAAACGTCCCAGTTAGAGGACATGTC